>NW_008680032.1:12808-26386 GCF_000695815.1 Acanthisitta chloris | reverse complement strand
TTTCCCACTTCTTCTCAAACTCAAGCCAACACAATCTATTCTGCTCAAGGGAATCGTACATCTCTGTTCTCCCAAAACATCCATTCCTCCTTTTCAGTTACAAGCCTTGAAACAAGTACTGCCCATTTCTGGGCTTCTCTTTTATTGTTCTGCATATGCCATCATTGTTCTTCCTCTCTTGTGCAAACAATCATGGATTCATAGATTGTTAAGGAGTTGGAATGGAGCTTAGAGCTCATCCAGCCCCAGCCCCCTGCCCTGGGCAGGGACACCTCCCACCAGAGCAGGTTGCTCAAGGCTTTAGCCAACCTGGCTGTGAACACTGCCAGGGCTGGGGCAGCCACAGCCTCCCTGGGCAACCTGGGACAGTGTCTCACCACCCTCACAGCAAAAACTTCTGCCTAATATTTAATCTAAATTTTCCTCCTTCAATTTCTCCCCATTCCTCCTTGTCCTGTCCCTGCAGTTCCTAACACAGAGTCCCTCTGCAGCTTCCCTGGAGCCCCTTCAGCTCCTGGATGGTGCTCTGAGGTCTCCACACAACCTTCTCTTCTCCAGGCAATCCTCCAGATTTCTAAGAGCTCGCTGAATGCTGAGCTCATCACCTCTTCTGCTCTACCTGCACTGGCTGTTCTTCCCTTTGCCACCTTGTGGGCAAAGAGGGCTACCTGCCCAAGGGCTCAGAGGTCTACCTGCCAAATGGTCTCCTTGCTCTCTCCTCACACCATGTCCACTCTGCAGTGGGCCAGACAGCATGCAAAACCAACAGCTCATCCAAAGGCACTGGGGAAGGACCAGCAGTGGGACACTCAAGGGACATGGATGAAAGGATACATGGATGTACCCATGGAGGGGTAAGAAGAAATATCAACACTGACATCTGCTGATAGTTTGAGAGGCTCAAGATAAGGGACAGTGAAGCTGGTGAAGAGCCTGGAGCACAAGTGCTATGATGTGTGGCTGAGGGAGGGTTGTTCAGTCTGGAGAAGGAGACTCAGGGGAGACCTTATCTGTCTCTACAACTACCTGAAAGGAGGTTGGAATGAGGTGAGAGTCAGCCTCTTCTCCCAGGTAATGGGTGACAGGATGAGAGGGAACAGCCTTAAGTTGCACCAGGGGAGGTTTAGACTAGATACTAGGAAAAAATTCTTCACTGAAACGGTGGCCAGGCATTGGAACAGGCCACGCAGGGAAGTGGTGGAATCACCATCCCTGCAAGTGTTCAAAAGTCACAAGGCTGTGGCACTTGGGGATATGGTTTAGCAGTGAACACAGTGGTGCTAGATTAATGGTTGGAGTTGATGACCTTAGAGATCTTTTCCAACCTTAATGACTCTATGATTCTACCTGATTCTGTGATAGGCACAGCTGTCCCTCAGGGGTCAACACCAGCACTGGAAGAGCACAGGCACAACCAGCACCTGTGGATTTCCACAGCAGTGTGTTTGCTAGACAAGGGCAGGAGCTGCTGCTGCAACTGAAGACGGTGACGCAACATCATCAATGTTACATGAAGGGCAACCAAACACTACACAGAACAGTGTTTTTTCCTGGTTTAAACAAGCTGCCCTCAGACCCTTCTTCAGCTCACTTGCACTTGGAGCAGCAGAGCATGCTCATGTCAAGGGTGTTTCCTCCTGAGAAGGACCTGAAACATTAACTTACTTGTATCAGAAAAGGACAAAGGAGGAGACACTGCTGGAAGCAATGAATGAGTGGGAAGAGCAACCAGACAAGCTGCAAATCGATGCTATTTGTGGGAGCAGTGCCAGGGGATGAACACAGTACACCATGTACTCTGTAAAGTTGTTCTAACAACCACCTTCTGCAATCTTTCGCGTGCCAAGTTAACCCTGTGACTGAGGACAGCCAGCCCTTCTGCTGTATGAAGAACCCAAACCTCTCTCATTTTTTTATAATATACAAAAAACCTCATAAAGGACACACTCATACATATAAGTCTTACCTTGTGTATCTCTAGCTATGTGCTAAAAATATATATGTGAAAGTTAAATAAGGCTGAGCTTGCCACCTTTCGTAATTAAAGCAGATGGAGTTCTGCTACAGGTTGTCCCAAAAGGCCTGAGCTTGCACTTTGTAGCAGTGCAATGACACTCCTGTTGCAGAAGTGAACGTCATTAAGGGACAGAAAATAGAAGGATTAAAGCTGGGGAAAGGAACTGGTAACAGTTTGACCTCCTGTGTTTAAGTTCTGCTCTTTATATACATGTGGCTATAAAAAGATGGAAGTTTCAGGCACGTTTTGCTCCCCTAACCCAACATCACAGTCAAAAACCTTGTCAAAAGCAATCTGAGGGACACACAGAACACCCACCAAATCCATCACATTTAGTCTGGGTTGTTTGCAGAGTGTCTGCAAGTGCAATGCCACAGGCAGGCAGCTCCTCTTAGAGGGAATTACATCTGAACTGCCACCACGGAAGAAGAGATCACAGCCCATGATGACCTGCTAGAAGGTCTGAGAAGGGAGAGATCTGATTGCTTTTGACTCAGCTTCGCACAAAAAACACCAAACCTGGATGGAAGCTAAGGAACACTTTTCCCATCCGCCAGTACTGACTCTTAGCCCATAAACCCTTCCTGTTGCCTTCCCTGGACTCTGCTCCCACCATAGTGTCACAGTATCATAGTGTGTTAAGGGGTTAGAATGGAGCTTGGAGATCATCCAGCCCCAGCCCCCTGCCCTGGGCAGGGACACCTCCCACCAGAGCAGGTTGCTCAAGGCTTTAGCCAACCTGGCTGTGAACACTGCCAGGGTTGGGGCAGCCACAGCCTCCCTGGGCAACCTGGGACAGTGTCTCACCATGCTCACAGGGAAAACTACTGCCTGATACCTCATCTACATTTCCCTCTTTCAATTTCTCCCCATTCCTCCTTGTCCTGTCCCTGCAGTTCCTAACCCAGAGTCCCTCTGCAGCTTCCCTGGAGCCCCTTCAGCTCCTGGCAGGTTGCTCTGAGCTCTCCACACAACCTTCTCTTCTCCAGACTCAACAGCCCCAAGTCTCTCATAGGGAAGGTGCTCCAGTGCTCTGATCAGCTTTGTGGTCTCCTCTGGCCTTGCTCCACCAGTTCCATGTCCTTCTGATGCTGGGGACACCAGAGCTGTGTGCAGGGCTCCAGGTGGGGCCTGACCAGAGCAGAGAATAGGGGCAGTAGCACTCACTGCTCTCCAAGCATTCTAATGATGACAATGACCACAATTCTCTCTCTCTCTCTCTCTCTCAATGGCTTTTACTTCATGATTCTTTGCCAAAAAGAAAAGTCACTAGCAAGATAAAATAAATCTCTTTTGCTAACAACCACCTTGTCCACTTGCCAAGGTTAACAAGGGATGCACTATTAACCCTTGCTGTTCCCCTGCCTAGTTTTGTGCAGGGGAAAGGAAAAAGGAATGGGAGGCAAGGGAAGAGGAAAAACTGTCCTGTGGGGGGGATCAGGAGTTGTACCAAGGGTTATTTGATATCTGGTCACTAGCAGATATTATCACAAGGGAGTTCAGCTGGAAGCAGAAGGGAGACACAAAATACGTCAAGGAATGACACTCTAATGCATGAAGTCACCTGTCAAACCCAGCAGGGTCACAATTTCTATCAGTATCTGACATCAAAGCTCCTAATACTCTCTGAAAAAGAACGTGGCTGAGGAGATAAAGCACTCTGCAGTGTTATCTGTGGCAGCTGCAAAGCCAAATGACTTCTCCACACACCATGAATGCCAGATAATTTAGTGTTGGATCCTGTCGGAGCTGTGCTGTGGTTTTCCCAGCCAGCAGTGAGAACATTCAACTGTACCACAACAATTTCCAGCTATGAGCAGCCTCCTACCTTCATCAGCTGTTTGGAACTTGAGGCAAATAAAGGAGAAATTGCTGTGGATAAAAGAACAAATTGCTGCAAAGAATCTGGAAAACACAGTACTCAGCAGCTTCACTCAGTGAAGATCCTTGTAGGGAACCAAGGCTTAGATGGCTCAGACCAATGACTTGAATTCAGCCTCGAGATGGGAGTGGAAATCAGGACACTGAGCTGCTCCTCTAGGACTGACACTAACTCAGCTGTGCAACTCATTCCTCAGGGCTTCCTCTGCCTCCCTTACCTGCTGACAAATACCTGGGGGGTTGCTGTTGTGTGGTTTGGGTTGGGCCTTGGTTGGTTGGTTTGAGTTTTGGTTGATTGAGAGGTCTGATTGGTTATTTTGGGGTTTTGGTTAGTTGGTTTGGGGTTTCCTGGCCCTGTTTTGTTTTTCAAATACAATTCCACACCTAAGATGCTTCCAGGCAGAAAATCATTCTAAGTAATGGATTACCAGAACAGGCAGTGAAAGATGAAAAGAAAACACTCCAATTCCCACAGCTCTGGGTTGTGCACAGCCTGCCCGAGGTGACAACAACCTGAATTCACCTGAAACAGTTCTGTAGTAACTAAAGAGCTTTAGCAAGTGAAGTAGACAAGGTCTGATAAAGTTACAAAACCGCAAGTAATTGGCAAAATAGATCCACGTGTTTAAAAGAGGCAAAGCAAAGCAGCCTGGATTGCAGGGTGCAGGGACAGCCTGCTTTGGGCTGTCTGATCACAGTCACACTGATAAAGAACAAAAGCCTGACAAGTGTAATCCTGATCCTTCCCTTTGTGTGATTCCTTTGAGGATTGCTCAGCAATTAAAGACTTCAGTGTTCCATTTCCAAAGGACAATGCTCCAATCCCCTACGGAAATCATGAGCCATTTACAGATTCTTCTTGGGTTTCAACTTTCAGAGAGGAAAAAAAAGCCATGGACATTTAGCTCTCAATTAGATGAACAGCTTAACATCTGAAAATATTTAAACTATCTGTTATTTCTAGAATGTAAAGCATGATTTCCTCTCCAGCAGAACTGGCAGCTGAGGGTTCCTTCTCTGCTATTTATCACTTGTGCTGCTCTGTGCCACAGCAGTGTCAGTGCACAAACGTCTTTCTGCACTTGCTTTGCAATATCCCTACCCAAAAGTGACTGCGTGTAGCCCTATAGAGGGACATTCTGGTTGTTAAAAAGAAACAGAAAGGACCTTGAATTCACCACATCATGGCATCTTTCCCTCTCAGCAGGTATTTTCGGCAGCCAACTAGTCAGACACTGCATACACCAGAGTTTGGGGCAGGTGTTACCAGTAAATCCAGCCCTACACCACCTAAGAGCCCAGCTTTGCAGACAATGTGAGCTAAGAGCTGTCACTGAGGCCCCTGAGAGCTGCCTGGCACTCAGTCACCTCTCCAGCACCACAGCCATCCCTCAGGAACACAATTAAGACAAAGTGTTGACATGCATTAAAAGCTCACTGCAGAGAAGGTTCCATCAGCTGCAGGTTTGAAGGGCACAGGCAGTGTACGACTAACCTGAATCCAGCAGGAGATTATTCTGAGACTGCTCTGGTGGGTTTGTTCCCTTCTCAGCCACTAGTGTCCTTCCAACAACTCAAAAAGCCAAGGAACACTCACCCTGATGCTTGGAGTTGTGACCCTGGAACCCATCTGGGACAACCTACTTGGCAGACTGTAATGAAATATGGAGTAATTGCCCCAGTCTCATCAGCAGTGCCAGCGACAACACTGAATTTAAGAGCCTAGGCCACTTTGCCTGCTATCAACAGGCATAAAAATCAAAGGAATGAGAAGGAATCCATTTTCCCAGACAACAAAGTGACAATGAGGTCAGCAAAACAAGAGCAAAAACTACAATTTCCAGTGCATAACCAAGGACAGAATTAAAGCAGCAACATCAAGAAATAACAGAGAGACTAAGATCAGCATTTTAAACAAATAACTTAGTGAATAGAAATCCTTTCACTCTACCAACACAGTGTGTCTCTGATCTCCTCTGGGGTCACCTGGACATGGCAGAAGTGGCACTAGAAGAGTTATCCTTTAGCTCCCAGAATGGTTTCATAAAATTCCCATTTCAACATTTTTCTACAGGTGCATCCGTAGCAACAGCACCACCAACATAAAATACTCCCCCAAAAATGGATCAAATAACAATCTCTAGAAAACTAGACTAGCTGCCTTCTGTCAATTATCTTTCCAGTGGTCAACTGCATTTCAAATGCAAGGGAATTATTGAACAGTTTGACCACTGTCCTTCAAAAATTATCTGGAAGGTTTTCAATCCATTTTTACTTGATTTGACTAGATAAGCGACTGGAGTTGCCCATCAATAGGGCCAGCACAGCCAGTGTCCCTCCTAAACTGCTCCCAGGGAGTCAGGATCCTTTTCACCTCATATAGTGTCACCAACAACTCTTCAAGGAACTACCTGGGGAAGGCAAACTTCAGTTGCTAATCTGCTGTTCTCCCCCTGAATCAACCAACCTCAGGAACAGATGCCATTGAGTCAGTACAAAGAACAAAACAGGCATTTGAGCCCTAGGAGTGTACACACATGCTTGAAAATTAACATCTTGTCTGAAACCTTTCATCTCGCAGTGCTTCTCTTTTGAAAGCATCAACTCTGATGCAAATGACATGTGACATTTTAAAACTTCTGACAAAGGCAATAAACAAAATTACATTGACTACGAGACTTCTGTATTTTCATAGATTGACAGACTGTTAAGGGATTGGAATGGAGCTTAGAGATGATCCAGCCCCAACCCCTGCCCTGGGCAGGGACACCTCCCACCAGAGCAGGTTGCTCAAGGCTTTAGCCAACCTGGCTGTGAACACTGCCAGGGTTGGGGCAGCCACAGCCTCCCTGGGCAACCTGGGACAGTGTCTCACCACCCTCACAGCAAAAACTTCTGCCTGAGATCTCATCTAAATTTCCCTCTTTCAATTTAACCCCATTCCTCCTTGTTCTAAGCACTCCAGGTGGGTCTCAGCAGAGCAGAGGGGGAGAATCCCCTCCCTCACCTGCTGCCACACTCCTCTGGCTGCAGCCCAGGACTTGATTGCTTTCTGGGCTGAGCTCACACTGCAGCTCATGAAGAGTTTGTCATCACCATTACCCCCAAGTCCTTCTCCCAGGGCTGCTCTCAGTGACTTCTCCTCCAGCCTGTAGGTGTGCCTGGAATTGCTCTGAGCCAGGAGTAGGACCTTGCACTTGGCTTTACTGAACTTCATAAGCTTGGCATCAGCCACTTCTCCAGCCTGTCAAGTTGGTCTCAGCCCACTGACATGCCTTTGTAAGTGCCTACAGTCAAGAATGACTTTGGAGAGTCTTGGAGGGCTTCAAGGAAGAACAAGCCACCAGCTGACCAAAATACCAACACCAACTGCTGATTTCATTCCCTGCAAGCACCTAGAACCCTCCAATAATGTTCATTTCAGGGGAAAAAATCCAACCCCTATGGCAGGTCTTTAAAGGTTTATACCAGATTCTGAGAAGGGGATAAACAAATGTTTTTTTAAATGAAAAGTATCATCTAACTAATGCCCTCTGCAAAGGATGGCTGCATTCATCCTGGCAGTCTTCACTGATCCTCCCCCATGTTTTGAGAAAGCAGCTAGAGCATGGAGCCACGTTCAACAAACAGCAGCATGATTCAGTGGGGCTGGGAGCTGTGGGCAGGAAGGAGATGACATCCACAGAAGTCTTTTCATGATTCATGTCACAACATGGATCCAAAAATGTGACTTAGGGTTTAAACACAAACACCAGTCCTGGAAGTGGTTAAGAGGTGTCTGGATCTGGCGCTGGAGGATCTGGTTCAGGGTTTAGGGGTTACAGCAGTGACAGGTTAAGGGTTGGACTTGATGATCTTAGAGGTCTCCTCCAACCCTAATGATTCTATGATCCTATATGGTTTTTTCTGTCTCTATGCCTAGGGACTCACCAGCAAACATGGCCCTGGTACAGTAAACACAACCCAGTCCATCCACTAAATCAACCTCCTCTTTCCTCAGCACATCAACAGTTGGAATGTTATGCCCAAACCAGCACTAGGCCTTGTACAGAGAGGTGAAGTTTAGACCGTATGATAGAATCCTAAACTGGTTTGGATTGGAAGAGACCTTAAAGCTCATCTCATTCCACCCCCTGCCATGGGCATAGACCCCTTCCACCAGCCCAGGCTGCTCCAAGCCCCATCCAACCTGGCCTGGAACACTCCCAGGGACGGAGCAGTCACAGCTTCTCTGGGCAACCTCTGCCAGTGTCTCACCACCCTCTGAGCACCATATGCTCCACTGCCACTCAAAACTACTTTCAGAAGTAGAACAGTTCTGTTTTTAACCTGGAGCTCTGCAGAACTCCAGGAGCTTGACAGTGAAGCTGTGGATCACCACAGGCAAAGGCAAGCAGGGAAAGGAGCAGGAAAATGCCTGTATGTGTCAAAACTGACAAACCCTGATTCACACACTAAAAGGCCTCATAGCAGCATGATTAGTCACGAAAGAGCTCAGCTTTCATTCCTGTCAAACCATGTCATTTTACCTTTAATGAGGTATCCCTAAAAAAGAAAAAACAAACCAAACTTTTAGGTAAGCCTAGCACACTCCAGAGTGGACCTGATGCTCCAAACACAGTCCCAAGCCAACCTAACACCTCAGCCAGAGCAGGACTGAGTGTGGGAAGAGATCATTAAATACTCTCCACACACAACTCAAGAAATAAGGTGCAAACTATCAGCCCAGCACACCTTTGCCTTCTACTGGGAGCATCTCCAGATCTGCCTCATGTCCTCTACACAGTCACTTCCCAATGAAACACACTTCACCCTGAAGTCACTACACAGGGGAAAATGAGCTGTGAACACACATTGAACAGGTACAAAGACTTCATCCTCCTCACAAAAGAACTTTTTACTTCTCTCAGTAAAAAACAACTCATGCTAGGTCAGTTTCCAGTCCCTCAGCACACCTGACCTCTGTCACAGACACTTTATGATACAGACACTGGTCTGGGGCCCACCTGCCACCAGAGACAAGCAGGTGTCCCACACTGATGGTGTGTTCCTGCCCCAGGGAGAGTTCTCCATCCACAGCCAGTTTTTTTTTAGAGGCAATGCTGCAGAAAACCTCTTACACCAGCTGGGAACACTCCACTGTTGGACACTGCCGCCATCAAACCCATCTCCTTTTGCCATCAGCACAACCTTGGATCACCTCTCTGAAGGGAAGCAGTCTTGGACTTCTCCTTCCCATTCATTTCTGCAAAAACAGTTTCTTCCATAGAACTAATCCCAACTCTCCTCTTTTCTTGCTTCAGACCTATGCTAATTCTGGTTATAAACAGACGCACAGTGTTTAGTTTTCATCTCAGAAAGCATAAAAGGCTCTGTACAATCATCTCAGGACTTCAGAAAGCTGCTAAACTTCAGAAAGTTTAAAGATATCAAACAAGCCACAAATATTTCTGATGTCAGACTCCCATTTCTGTCGTTAACTAGGTCTGAGAAACAAAGAATGAACATAGGAGAGGAATTAAACATGGAAAAATATTACAATTTTGAAATCAAAAGTTGCTTTAATAACTGTATAAGTATATACTTCCTGAAAAACCTGAGGAAGCTTTGAAGCTCTGCTAACTCTGAGGAGTCTAACCAGACTACACACTTCCAGAGGGATCTTCCTGTGACACTGTATTTACTGAAATTGCCCTTCAGTGCACATTCCTGCACTTCTTCCTGACCTACTCTAACAGGCTGTGCTCCTCTCACTGGGACAGCAAGTAACCCAGAGCACAGCAGAGCACTGGGCAGGGCCTGCTGGTTTGGTTGTGACTTTTGTTTCACCTTTCCTTTCCAACCAAGCCTAACAATGCCCTTCATGTATTATTACCTGAAGTTTCCACATAGAAGAGACTTGCCATGTTTTCTGTTTGTGAAAGTCCTTCATAAGATGAACAACTGAGCAGAACAAGATTATGTTTGCTTAGAGTGGAGTCAATAGCAATTTCTCCCACAAACAGCTCAGCTCTGACTCCTCTTACCACTCCAATGAGGTCCCCTCGGCCGTACTCTCCGGTCAGGTGTTTCTTCCCATCATCCATGCGTAAGACTGAGCGCAGGCGACCGTTCAGCACGATGTATGTGCAGTCAGACTTGTCTCCCTGCCTGCACAGAATCAAGAGCCAGGATTAGTGAGGCATCTCTGCTCAGCAAAGGCAGCTGGAGGCTTTGAATAAGTTAGTTTTCCCTACGGGGCTTGGAGGACATAGGAAAGGCTTTCACTGGAGGTTAAACATTACGAGCAAACATGAAATGCAACAGGCACCAGTGAAAAGGTGACCTGGAAAGATGTTTAGTGTTTAAATGCACAGGTTGTGCACAAGTGGTTGAGGCATGGAGCGACAGGGCAGGGGGGAATGGCTTTAAACTCAAACAGAGTAGGTTAGGTTGGATGCTGCGAAGGAATTCCTCCCTGTGAGGGTGTTAAGGCACTGGCACAGGTGGCCCAGGCCACCCTTGAAAGTGTTCCAGGCCAGGTTGGACAGGGCTTGGAGCAACCTGGGATAGTGGGAGGTGTCCCTGCCCATGGCAGAGCGTGGGACGGGCTGATCCCTCAGCTCCCTTCCACCCCACCCCCTTCTGTGATTCCGTATTAGGGCTGGAAGCAGATGACTGGGATGGGAGTGGGCTCCAGGGGAGACAAGTGGCTCACTGGTGGTTATAGAGGGGCTCACCCCATTCCAAGGTCAGTATGGATTTGTTGGGAAATTCTGCAGGTCAAAGAGAAAAAGGCCCAAGTGGCTCCAGATGTGGATTCCTTCTGGTGCACACACCTTAGTCTACCAGGGAGTTTTTGCTATATCCAGTTTGCATGACTAGGATATGCAGAATTCCAGCATAACCCAGCACAGGGATGGAATGCCATACTTCTGGTGCTGGAGTTGAAACTAACACAAGGAATTCCCAAAGATTTTAAGAAGATATACACAGCTACGAATGCTGTGATGCACAGAGCAATCCAAAACTTCCCTCAGCACTGGTGCTGCAGGCACAGTTATAAAAATTACAATCATACAGATCATGTACTAAATGAGACCTTTATTCTCCCAGCCACATAATAGCTCAATGCATCCTAGGACATATCCATAAAACTGAGTATTCCCAAGGTAACTTTTGTCCCTTAAAGAGAAAGTTCCTATTCTCAATTTACTACTGAATAAGCCTCACTTTGAGCTTTTCTGTTTATTTTAGAAAGGCTGAAAACTTCTTTGAGCAGTAGAGGTTCATGTCCTCAGCAATGCAGAAACTACCACCAGAACATCCAGCTGCCTGTGTCACAATGAATTCTGGCACTTTAAAAGCTTGCTGAGGCAACAGAAAGGATGAGGAATAGTATCAAAGAATTTTAGTAACACCTGGAGACAAAAGTCTGAAGCAATGTTGAAGGTACTGCAGAAAGAAAATGACCTCAAAGTAGCCAAAGAGATAAACCTGATGGAATAGTTGATAAACGCAGTCCAATGAGTTTCTCATTCTACATATCACCAAGGGAACACAGATCCTTAACCAGGAAAATTTCAAACAACACAATTTCTCCCACATGTCACCTGTAAACAGCTCTTCCTGCCTCAACTTCCATCCAGTCCAGGGCGAAGTCAATTTGCCTAACGAACGGGGACATCCTCTTCACAACAGTGTGGGCCACCCCCAGAACCACACTGGGCTGCTCCCTCATTATCCTGCAGGGAAAAGGAAAGTGTTATTTGAGTACTTGAGTACGGAGTACTGAAGGGGCTCCAGGGAAGCTGCAGAGGGACTCTTGGTTAGGAACTGCAGGGGCAGGACAAGGAGCAATGGGGAGAAATTGAAAGAAGGAAATTTAGATGAGATCTCAAGAAGTAAGTTTTCCCAGTGAGGGTGGTGAGACACTGGCAGAGGTTGCCCAGGGAGGCTGTGGCTGCCCCAACCCTGGCAGTGTTCACAGCCAGGTTGGCTAAAGCCTTGAGCAACCTGCTCTGGTGGGAGGTGTCCCTGCCCAGGGCAGGGGGTTGGGGCTGAATGATGTCTGAGCTCCATTCCAACCCTTAACATTCTATGAAATTACTTCCCCAAAACAGGAATAGGTGCACACAGGTACAACATCCCAGAGCAGCTGTTGCCAGTGCAGTTCTGTCAGCAGTAACACTGAAGTCAGCGTGTACCCACAGGCTCAGTCCACTCCTGCCACCTCCACACACACCAGTGACACTTTGACAAAGCATGGGGCTGCTCACCCTTCCAACCCAGCCCAGACTAAATGTCATTCACAGCTGGCACTGTCCTAGGAGAAGCAGGACCCTAGCAAGTCCTGCTGTCTGGCCCAGCTCCCTTTTCCAAGTGCAGTGGGATGCACAGGAGCCATATGAGCTCTTGTGCATGAGCCACTCCTCACCTACCCTTCACCCAGCTCTCTCATGACTCAGGAAAACGTTTACACTCTCCCCAAGATCTTCCCTACCTGCCCTTCTGGCCTTCTCAGTCTCTCACGAGCTCAGTTTCCCCCAGATATCAGGTCAGAATCTCTTTGTGTGTAAAATGTGATGCTCTTAAAAATAAGAGATCTGCTCTGAATTTCAAATGTTCCCTTTTCCCTGTAGCAAAGGCCACAAAGAACTGAAACATCTTATAATAAAGCTCCTGATCTTCACACTGAATCTTCTGAGTCACGCTTAAAAGTCTCTAGTAATAAAGATATCATGTCATTCAATACTTTCCTCCAACTGAAAAACTTAGAGAAGGTTCTGCCAGGATAACTGCAAACTCCACACTGACTGCAAGGCCCAAGGGAAATCACTTGCAGAGTGATTTCCACAGTTTCCCACACACGAGAACTGCTCAGGAATGTCTAATTTCTTGTTCTTTTTAGAGTAAAGATCACTGCATCCTGCCACTGTGTGAGCAGGCACTCCAGTTCCTCCTGAAGCACTCCACAGGAGTGAAGGGACCATGCACATCTCAGGGTGCTCTACCTGTCAGGACAGCTGATCTTTCCTGTCCCTGTGCAGCATCAAGAGCAGGTGATGGCAGACTACTAAAAACCAGTTATTTCACAAGAGACAGCAAAATCCACAAAGAATCCACCAAAAAAAAAGGGATATGTATGCAGCCCTGGGATGTGAAATGAACACAGAGAGGTGAGGGAGCTGCATTAAACCCACTCATGGGTAGAAATAAAGAGAAAAAAATCCAGAATAGTTTGGGTTGGAAAAGACTTTAAAGCTCATCTCATTCCACCCCCTGCCATGGGCAGGGACAATTTTCCACTAGCCCAGGTTGCTCCAAGCCCTGTCCAGCCTGGCCTGGAACACTCCCAGGGATGGAGCAGCCACAGCTTCTCTGGGCAACCTGTGTCAGTGCCTCAGCACCCTCACAAGGAGGAATTTTTCCCTAAGAGTTAACCTACTCTGAGTTTGAAGCCATGCAGTACTGCAGGTGGGTCTCACCTGAGTGGGGCAGAATCCTTCCCTCACCTGCTGCCCACACTGTGGAGATGAGCCCAGGACCCAGCTGTTTTCTGGGCTGCCAGTGCACATATCCAGCCTCTCACCCATCAGCACCTCCAAGTCCTTCTCCCCAGCCTGGACTGGTACCAGGGGGTGCCCCAACAACAGGTGCAGCACCAGCACCTGGCCTGGTTGAACCTCATGAGATGACTT
>NW_008680032.1:6777-12780 GCF_000695815.1 Acanthisitta chloris | reverse complement strand
AGCTGCCAGACTGCCCTAAGAAAATCCACTCTGAAGACCCTGTTATGAAGGAGCTCTCATCGAGTCATGTCAGCTTCATATCTGACCTCACACCCTAAGGAGTAGAAAGGAGGAGAGAAGGGCATGGAAGGATCATTGTCAGTTTTTGTTCCCTAACTGGAATACAGTTCCTTGCGGGCCACTGTAACTGAACCAGAGAAAGCCTGAGCAGAGATCCATAATCCAGGATTTTGATAGCAAAAGAAGATTGATCAGCTCTTCACTGCCTGAATGTGGCACAGAAACTGCCCTGAACTCGAAAATGTCAAATCTCTTCTTCATTAGTCCCAAAGCTGCAGCAAGAGCTGCCAGAGCTGCCAGGGACTGAGGGTCAGAGCAGCACACAGGGCACTGCACAGAGCTTCCATGGTTATCTCCTCTCTTTACACCATGCCTTCAATCACTCCTTTTCACAGTAAGGAAGCTTATCATTTCCTCAACCAAAATCCCTGAAACTGAAAAGGGAGAGGTCCATAGGCACATATCCCTGTTCCATACTGAGCCTGTCACACTTGTACCCCTGCACTCATCCATGCTATGAGGTAAATTAAACTCAACACCAGCTCCTACATTTAGCACACTTTAAAATCCAAATTACCAAAAAGTAGGACAGCTTTTCCCTCCTGACCTCCTCTCTTGCCCTCCCACATCTCCTACCCAAGATATCTACAGACTGCCTTGGCTTCAATAACATGAACACATTATTTATGGCAACTTTACTACACCAATGTAATCAGGAGCAAATGACAGAGGTGGAAGAAGCACCCAAGGATAAGCATGAAGAAACAGACAGCCCTAATCCTTCAACACATGGAAAACACCCAGCCCTGTCCCCCCTTCTCAGCTGATCTAAAAGTTAAATACACCCCAAAAAACTCCTGAATGAACACCCAGCCCTGTCCCCCCTTCTCAGCCGATCTAAAAGTTAAATCCACCCCAAAAAACTCCTGAATGGTTTAGCTCATTGTTTTTACTCCACTTGCTTAATATTTAGCCCTGAGTCTCCTCCCACACAGGCTGTCTGCTGGCATCAATAAAATCCATTTACTCTTTTCCTCCCTCAAGATACGTATCTCGATACTTAATGCAGTCGAAATGCTTTTATTTCCATCTGGAGCTCTCTTATCTCCCTCAGTGCTATGGAGCTTCTTACCAGAGAATTAGCAGAGGAGGTAGAAGCCCACACTGACGCAGAAAAAGAGGTGTGGGAGGTGTCCCTGCCCAGGGCAGGGGGTTGGGACTAGATGATCTCTAAGATCCATCCCAACCCCTTAACATGCTATGAAACTATGAAGAGGAAAGCAGAGGTTTTTTCCCCCATTATCAACCAGGTTTCCTTCTTCTCACATGGGCATTTACATCTTTACTCTTGTTTGGCACATGCCTGGCACTGGGAAAATGAAAATCCCAAGCTCTGTGCTACAGAAACTTGTTTCAGAAGGGATCCTAAGGATTCTTTGTTAGAAAGCTCACCAAATATAGCCATGAAAGGGCTAAACTAGTTTCTGCAAAAGCCTGGGGCTTATGCAGCTATTCCTGTGGATGTGGATGCAATTTGATACTCAGCTTTGCTGGGCAGACCAACAAAAACTCCTGCTTCTCTGGCAAGTGCACATGATTAAGCCTCCAAACTGTGAATTTTACCGAAGCAGAAAATGTGAGAGAGCCCCTGGAAGTGCAGAACCTGAACATATTCCCTCAGGAGAGCCTGGTGACAACTTGATTACCCTGTTTTCCAGGAGACACCAGCAGCTGCAGCGTGGGCACTGCACACAGAGTGCAGCAGTTCAGCAGTGCAGGGAGAGACTGTGTAATTAGCCTGTGTCACCCCTGGATACACTATGCAATTAGCTTGTGCCACCTCTGTACTTACACTCTGCAGTCACAGAGTTATTTAGTCATGGGAGCACCATGTAAAAGGTTCCTGCCCTGAAGTTGCACTGGAAAGGATTTAACCTAATGTCCAACATCCAACATACAATTCTAAACCTCAAGCTCCTTCCATTACTGTGCTCTTTGCCTAATGGCAACTATTGACCATGTGCTTCCTGCTTCACCCCCCTCATTAATTATTGAGAAAAAACACATTCAGTGTTCCAGGGCAGCTCCAAGGAAAAGAGGAATAGACGTGACAGGAAAGGAAGAGTGGAATTTGGAGAATAATGGAGGTTCTTGTCAAATTCCTTCTAACCAGTAAGCTAAACAAATTAAAACAAAGTAATTCCTTTGAGATTCCAAGCAAAGGAGAAAGCCAAACATTTTGGGACTATGAGCACAGAATTTAGCATAAAAGTAGAAAATAAAACCTACATCTAATTTCATCAGCAAGTTTTTCTTTCTCACAGAGTTCAAAGCAAAAACAAATCAACTTGAAGGAACTTGATGTTTTCCAAAGCCTTTCTCCAGTGACACTTTAGATATGGGCACAGGAGGTAGAAGTGCCATAAAGTCTGAGGTTCAGGACAAATTGTGAAGATGAAATGCTGGAATATCACAGAGCTCTTAAAATGCAGAGAATCAGCACTTTAAAGGAAAAAAGAAAAGGTTGGGAAAGGACCCAAAACTGATGAAGAGGTGATACAATGATGGGTTTGAGAGCACTGACTGGTAAGGGCTTAATGGAAGTAAATAGATGAACTGGAATAAACAAGAGACAAATCAGTTCTTGAGAGAGAAGAGAAAACTCAGAAAAATGAGGTCAAGCAAATGAGATAAATAACCCAGGCCTGAATATCAAAACAAGCAAAAAAAAATAAAGAGTGAAATCTACCTCGTTGGCTGGGGTGACATAATAAAATTGAAAGCCAGAAAGCAGTAGGAAAACAACAGTAGAAAAAGGCAGAGAGAACAAGCAGGCATTTAGAAATAGCCTGATACAGCATGGAATGGCACAAGTGGGAAGCATCAGTCAGAAAATAGGCCAAGGAGCTGACATCCACCTCACAGACCAGGAAAAAACACAGCTCATCAAGAAGCACATGCTGAGCACAGCAGGATCAGTTCCACAGCCTCCAGCCTCTTACCTGAGGTGGGAAAAGCAAAATCCCAGAATAACATTCTGGGGTAGAGTTGATTATGAATACAAACAGCCAGAATTATTTAGAAAGCAAGAGGCATGAAGAAACACACAACATCACAGTGGCCCAGAAAACACAACCACCTCAAAGTCCCACATGTAGCTCAGGACTGATGGCACACTGCAGCAGGAGCTGAAAAGGGAGTTTAGAAAAGGAAATAGAGGTACGTGACACAAATTGTGTGTGTGAACTAATAGTAACTCTAAACAATAGGATGATGGAAGAAATCAAGGGCATTAATCATTATTATTGGCAATGAGGCTAACCACAGTCATCATATTGAGTTCCTAATTAAGAAATACCTATATCCCCCTTGAAGCATTAAGTCCCAAGCCATGTGCTACTTCCAAGATCCAGGAAGGCACCAATCTTGCACAGCAGCATATTCTTCAACCTGTTCTATTAGTGAGCTTTGAAAATGCAGTTACACCCAGATCAATCCATCCTAACACCCCCAAAGGCCTGGGCAATGCTTGGAACAGAACTCTGAAGGGTTCCCAGCAAAAAGGAATAATGAATCTAAGAAGAAGGGCCTGGCAAAGCAGCATTTAACCCAGCAAAGCTCAGGTTCTGGCCACACTTGCTTATTTGGGTTATGAAGCACATGAATCTTGGATCATAGTTGCCTCTCCTTTGGGTTAAGTGCTCTAGAGACCTTGAAGAAAGGAGATGTCAGCATTAAAATTCCCATGTTCTTTGCACTACCTCTTGCTGGAGATAAAGCCACCTGAGAGATGGGGTAGAGCTCATCTGGGCACTCAAAGCCCTCCTGTAAGCTAAATGATTTGCTGTGGGATGTGTTCTAGTAGCACTAGCCCATACTTACACCCACCACTCACGTTTAGAGGCATACAATCATTAAAGTTGGACAAAACCTCCAAGATCAAGTGCAACCTTTGACTGAATACCTCTGTGCCCACTAAACCACATTGCAGAGCACCACATTTACACTTTTTTTGAGCACTTCCAGGGACTCCACCACTGCCCTGGGCAGCTGTGCCAGTGCCTGACAACCCTCCCAGTGAAGAAACTTTCCCTAATATCCAATCTAAACCTCCCCTGGCACAACCTGAGGCCAATTCCTCTAATTTTATTGCCTGTTACTAAGAAGAGGCCAAGCCCCATCACTCTACAGCCTTCTGTCAGGTAGATGCAAAGAGTGAGAAGGTCACCCCAAGAGTCTCCTCTTCTCCAGGCTAAACAACCTCAGCTCCCTCAGCCTCTCCTCATCAGACTTGTGCTCCAGACCTTTCCCCAGCTCCGCTCCCTTCCCAGGACACGGTCAGGCTCCTCAATGTCTTCTGTCATGAAAGGTCCAAAACTGACCCCAGAATGTGAGGTATAACCTCAGCAGTGCCCAGCTTGGGGGACAGTGTCTGCCCTAGGCCTTTGCTCCAAAGGGCTATAAAAAAATGCAAAAATGTCATAAAAAAAGAAATAACATATGTTTTGGAGGCAGAACTCACTCATAGAAATGGGACTTGGAAATGGAGAGGAAGCTGCAGTCTCTGTTGGCCTTGATGGTGAAGATGAGTGGTTCCCCGGTGAGGACGGCGAGTTGGCCTACGAGCTCCCCAGGGTGGGTTATGAAGAGGCAGGTGTCCTCCTCAGAGTCTATCTTCCTCTGGTACACATGGAGCATCCCCGAGACCACAAAGCAAACGTTAACATCCTGGAGGAAATGGAAAAACAGCTCAATAAAATTCCCATAGAGTTGCAAAGCAATTATCACAGTGACAGCACTATCACGACCGATCTGGTTTCCAGAAAGCTCCCAATGGGTTTGGAACAATTAGGTGATAAAATAAGACACAATGGTGAATTATTCAAAGCAGGTTATGAATATTTAAAGCTAAGCAGCCACAATATTGAAAAATGTGGTTCTCTTTGGGTGGGTATGAGAAATGAAGGCTGTAGTGGCAAGATCTCAAGGAATAACAGCAGCACTGGGAGTGGAGGAGATAATGGGGAGCCACAGCAATAGGACAAGGGGCATAGTGGAGGAGATAATGGGGAGCCACAGCAGCAGGACAAGGGGCATCACAGGGCAGTGGAGCAGGACATAGCAGCACTGCCACTGGAGCTACCCCTCATCTGCTTTGCATAAGCTCATCTATTTACAGGGTTATCATAAATGAAGCTCATCATATATGAGACAGAGAAGATTCAGATTAGATGTTAAGAGAAATGTTTTCCCTGTGAGGGTGTTCAGGCACTGGGATATTGCCCAGGGAGGTTGGTTGAGTCACCATCCCTGGAAGGGTGTAAGAGGCATCTGGATGTGGTGCTGAAGGTTTAGGGGTTACAGCAGAGACAGGTTATGGGCTGGACTTGAAGACCTTACAGGACTCCTCCAACCTTGATGGTTCTATGATTCTATCCTAACTACACTTTTCTCCAATCAAATAACAATGGGTGGCTGTTGTATGGGGGGAACTCCTTCACTGCAGCTGAGTGACATCCCCAAAATCCTGTAGTGAGGGGCATGACATAAGGCTTCTCAGTCTCCACAGCTCCTGAGGAAGGATGGAGGTAGGACACTCCACACCTTCTCATGAGGTACATCAGACACACAACACACAGGTACTAGATTTCCACTCTGCTTACACCACTACTCCCTGTGTGAAGGAAGGTTCTTCTCCACCTTGAGCAGAGACAGTTTGTGAGGGGTCAGGTGTGCATTTTTTATTTATCATCAATGCATACAAATACCTCACGGTGGGGGACAAAGCGTGAGCCAGACTTGGGTTCAGATGGTGCTGACCCACCTGATCTCCTTGCCTCGACAGCACAGTGCCAGCAGTAACCTGATGCAGTGTCACTTTGCCATTCAACAGTGCAGGATTCTGGAGAAGAAGAGGGTGAGAGATACAATTTACTCCTCTGT
>NW_008680032.1:4627-6754 GCF_000695815.1 Acanthisitta chloris | reverse complement strand
AGGGAAACACAAAAAAGCAAATAATAATAGTTACTAATGATGATATTAGTACTTGAATCTGTTTAAAATAAGGCACATGATTTTCATATTTCACTAGCCAACAGACATTTCTTCCAGAAAAGAAAAAAGGTGTAATCCATTTCAACTGATCACACTTGGATTCTTAAAGGATTTTTATTTTGCCCCCAGACTCTTTTAAGGCTCTATAACAAAGAGATCCATATCAGCTGGCATGAAAATCATGAAATATGAAGTCATTTTCAAAGGAAGGTGAAACTAGAGGACACTCTACATCATGAAGTAACTGAACAAGATGATCCAACACTTGCTTTATCCCAGCTCTTCCCTGCTCAGACAGCTCAGCTGTGCTGCAGGTCCAGAACAGGTTTTCACGCACACTGTAGAAAAAAGCCTCCCCAGAGTCATGAGTTCTCATGTTCAGGCACATTTGAATTGCACACAAGAGTGGTAATTTCCCTCCCCACTGAAGAGCACATGGGAGGGAGAGGGCCTTTCCTAGAGCCTGCCCCTGGTTTGGACTCAACCCCAACCCCTTGCAATGGCAAGAAGCTGAGCTGGCTAAGTACATCAGCAGATCAGAAGATTCCTTCCACCACCATAACCCTGATTCGTAACACAGACAACCAACAGGCATGAAGAGACTTTTCCTTCCATCCCAAAGAGCTGCCCACACAGTGTGGGTCCCATATACAGTTGATATTAAATCTTGATGCTTCAAGTTCCCTTTGCTTTGGCAAAACTTTCACCCAAACCAGCAAATCACAGAATCCCAGACTGGTCTGGGTTGGAAGGACCTTAAAACTCATCTCATCCCACCCCCTGCCATAGGCAAGGACACCTTCCACTAGCCCAGATTGCTCCAAACCCCATCCAACCTGGCCTGGAACACTCCCAGGGATGGAACAGCCACAGCTTCTCTGGACAACCTATGTCAGTGCCTCAGCACCTCACAGGGAAGAATCTTTCCTTAATATCTAATCTAAACCTACTCTGAGTTTAAAGCCATTCCCCCTTGCCCTGTCACTCCATGCCCTTGTCCAAAGTCCCTCTCCATCTCTCGCGTACATCTCCAGAAGCTCAACATTTTATCATCACAGCCTGAGTGGGTTGGGGCAGCAAACAAGGCTCAGCTAGAGATTCTTGTGTTGTTCTGAGGAGTGACAGCACAGTCCTGGCTCCCACAGCTTCACTGTGTATATAGCTGTGCCCAGGGCTTTGCACAGAAGCACTGAAAGCAGGAGAGCTGCATGCAGAGAAAGAGCCAATTCAGCACAAGAGCAGAGCATAATCTGCCCACAGTCACTAACCTCACTGCAGCAGGGAACCAACAGAGCTGAGATGTAAACACTCACAATCATAACTGCCATGCCAGGTTTGCATTTTTTTCATTTTGGGTTAACAAAAACAGAGCAAGTGAAATAATCAGAATTATTCTTTACACCTACTGCTGATAAAAAGAACATATTTTCATCAAAAAATAGTTTTATTGAAGCAAATCTGTTTCACGGGAACAAATCCAACGCAAAGAACCTGACAAGCACCTGTCAAAATATTTCAGTTCAGCAATAGCAACTCAGCTAATTTCTATACGGTTTTTTTCTATATTTATACATTTATGGCTGTATAGTATTACCTATTCTTAAAGGCAAAGTTGCAGCTCTCAAGGTACCTCACAGAGAGGGAATACAAACTCCCTCACAAGCTCTAGTCATCAACAGGATTTTCAGGCTGCATTAACTCTAGCAGAAATTGCTGCGAAGATTTTCTTTGTGTCTAAGACTACTTAAGTATTGGAATAGATTGCACACAGAGCTATGAAGGCCTCAGCATTGGAGATCTTTAAGAGCAGCTTAGCCAAAATCCTGCCAGAAATGACTTAGCAATATTTGACTGCCTCAGGCATGAGAAGAGCCTGACCGACCTCCAAGCAGACCTTGATATCCTCCTTTTCTCTGCTATTACTATCCCATTAAGCAATAAAAAAACCTGACAAACAAGATCCATCCTGTCTAGTACCTTCTCTCCTGAATGGGTGAGACCAGCAAACCCCAATTCAGCACTGCACAGTTACAGGGTTTGAGTCAGTAACTCTGCACTGATTCTCTC
>NW_008680032.1:0-4607 GCF_000695815.1 Acanthisitta chloris | reverse complement strand
GGGAAAAAAGTCATTACCACCACAGACTTCATTTCCCAGCAAATCTTTCCCTTTGCATTGCTGTAACAAATGATTGCAGCAGCAAACTTACCAAATTAGGTTACAACAAACATCACAAGCAACAAATTAACCTACAATAATGAATATAACAAGTATCAGAGGTTGTTTTTGAATAACAAATTAGCAGCGGTTTCTGATGCAGAGGTGAAAACAAATCACTCTAAACAATAAGCAAAAGCAGTAATTAAGTGGGACAAACAGTTCTATTGTCAGAGGAAATTCCCTTCTAACTCCTGCAACACTGCTTAACTCTCACATCAAAACTGCAGACAAAGCTGAAACCATGTAAAACTCTATGAGACTGAAAACCATCCATGACAGATCCAAGGAATTCAGGCTCTCTAAAAAAAGTCTTAGTTCTGAAGTCAGATACCTAAAGGCCATTTGAAACAATACTGCCTCTCCCCTACAGTCAGTTATGCCTTCCTCTCCCTCTCAGTCTCATGCAAAAACATCCAACGACCAAAAAAACCCCCAAACCTACCACCATCTGTCATCAAAAAGTCTTGGTTTTATTTACACTCATTGGCTGCTCTGAAAAATGACAACTGAAAATGCTTCCAGCCAGCTAAGGAATAAAAGACCTCATTTTTTACCAGAAGAGCTTACAGAATTCATTTTCTTCTGTTATGTAAACAGAATTGAACACAAATATTTTGAACACAAGATTTTTCTTCCATTCCCTGTAGAAGAATCAACTTTGGCTATCCTGCATGAAAAAGAAATGAGCCTCCAATGAGATTTCCAACACTGGGCTACATTCCAACAGATTCTTATTTGCCTGTTGAAAAACTAAGTTGCTGTAATATCCAAGTTGGAAAAAAATCTACCTTTTTTCATTGTTTAGATCTTTGTGGTATCAACATTGACTGTTAGGTGCTGCATTTTAAGGAGAGTGCTTCAATTAACTTCAGCTCTCATCTGCTACTTGATAATTACTGAGAAATTTGTCTAGACTACAAAAAAAAAAAAAAAAAAGAAGTGTTGTAATCAGCAGCATCAGTGATCTTGGAATTCTTGCTTCTATCAAGAACAGGAGGCTGAGCAGAACAAATGAAGGTGACTAGTCCTACTTTAATCCATCTCTAACAAGAATTCCTAGGGAAATAGTCTGTAGCCTTTCATGAGGGTATAAATACCTGAAAAAAAATCTGTAAATTAACATAACAAGACAGGTAAGTCTCCTGCAGACTAAGTGCTGTCACATCAGCAGGACAGGGAACAGGTGCCTCAAGCCTCACAACTGGGAGCTGCAAGACCGTGACAAGGATTTTGAAGCTGCAAGGGGAATAACTGGGAAGTCAGGAGGGAATTTTCAAATCCAAAACTAAATTCTTTTAAGCTCTAGCAAGTGACAGCTTTTAAAGCAGAGGAAGAGGCAGCAGCAGCTGTGCCCAGCCCCTGGCAGCAGCAGCAGACTGGAGTTACTGGAACAGGCTGGAATAAACCAAGGATATCTGTGGCTGACTGAGACAGACAGACAGTTTTCCCAAACTGTCTGATTAGCTGCATGAATAGATACACCTCTATAATGAAATGCAACTGGAATCATAGGAATGATGAAAACAGTCCTTTTCATTGCTTCTTACAGCACAAAGGAGCTCAGTGGGGCTGACTGAGGGCATCAGCACAGCACAGGCCCCAGCTGGGAGATGCACTCAGTGCCACTGGCCAAGTACAGCAGCTCAATTCCAAAACCCAAATGAGGCACTTGGATGCTATGCCAACAGCATTAATGGATTCAGGAATCACCTGAAAGCCTTTATATAGCTTCTTCACACACACAGTGAGAGCACAGAATCAGAATGTGGCAGTAATTGCAGGTTTACTGCTCACAGGGCTAAATCTGCACACAGTGAGGGAAGATTCATGCACTGCATTCCAGCATGGCCTGTTCAAGTGGCAGAATAATTCAAATTTATTCCAGCCCTTCTAATAACTTCAACAGACTGTTGAATAAAATATTCAGCTCATGTACAGTGTACTGGGCAGTCAATTTACATCTTAGTTCCTGGCAGAAAGAGATGAAAAGCAAACCCACAGCCAGTTCTCCCTGCAATAACTTACATCAAGTTTCATCAAGGTTGAAAGGTCTTTCTTTGCTGCTTCCACAATGGCATCAATATGTTTGGTGTTACAGGAATCCTGCACATCACTGTAATGGAAAACTGCTGAAGGAGTTTCTGTCACTGTCACAGTCTTCTTCAATATTGACTGTAAAGAGCAGAGGCACAACAAAGGTTGGTTTAGATGTTGGAATTGGCACCTTCACAGTCAAAATTTGCTGTATCATACGTGTTTTTACCCACCACAAGTCATGGTCTGTTAAAAAAAAAATAAAATTCAACCAACAAATCTAGGTTTTCCAAGAAGCAACAGCTTGTTAACTTGATTATCCTTGTGTTTTTCTGTAAAGCCTGACACTTGAGTCAAAGTTGCTCATCACAGCTTTGAAAGGGAAGAATAAGAAACCTTTCAGAAACAGGGCAGCTACCAGCTTGAAGGAGCTGAACCTCACCAGCACAAAGATGGAGAAAAAGATAAAATCTCTATCAAGGTCACATTGAGCCACAGTTTCCCTCCAGATTCTGTGCTGCAGTTTTAGAATTCAAGAGTGGTTTTGTGCTCTTTAACTCACAGGTCAGTGTTTGGAAAGAACAGAGCACAGAAAGAAAGTTATAAATAATGACTGGGAACCTACAGGAAGTTCACAGGCTGATACAGGTCTTTAATTCCTTGCTGCAAAGTATTTTTCACACACAACGGTCTGACAAATTCACCTTTGCAAATAATGCATTTCATGGGTCAGGGGAAGGCAATGCTTAAAACCAAGTTGCAGCAGTTGCTTGTCAAGGGAATCTCCACAGAATTTCAAGATCTGCACTAAAAACCCTTAACAGTCTCCAAAATCTACTGAAACTAAGTTAAAAAACATGAATACAAAAAAGCATTTACGGCCAGGTTGGACATGGCTCTGAGGAAACTGATCTGAGGAACTACCTTTTTTGGGTTCAGATTTGGGTTCAGATTGAAGGAGGGGACATTTAGGTTAGATATCAGGAAAATGTTTTTTGCAGTGAGGGTGGTGAGACCCTGTCCCAGGTTGCCCAGGGAGGCTGTGGCTGCCCCAACCCTGGCAGTGTTCATGGCCAGGTTGGCTAAAGCCTTGAGCAACCTGCTCTGGTGGGAGGTGTCCCTGCCCAGGGCAGGGGGTTGGGACTAGATGACCTCTAAGGTCCATTCCAGCCCTTAAATTCTATGATGCAGTTGAAAACATCCCTGCCCATCACAGGGGTTGGACCTGATAGCCTTCAGAGGTCCCTTCCAACCCAAACCAGCCTGGAGACCAAACATCCCAATTCATACAGAGCTGCAAGGGTTTCAAAGGAAGGAAGATAACATTTACATGACTCCAAGAACCATGTAAGGAAGTACAAGACAAGAACCACACTGGGCTCCCCAGAGGGGCACACAGACCTACCTTGCCCACCACAGGGCTGCTGGCAGTGTCCTCAGAGACAAGGTGCACCCTGGCCCTTTCGTAGGCCATGTCCATGTCTGACTTGGCACTGCTGGAGTTATCTGCAAGCAATGTAAAAATCTCTTTTTAAACACCTCCTTTATCGCAGTTACTCAGGTAATACACAAAGAGGAGCAACTTCTTGTTTGGTTTCTTGTTTCTGAAGCTGAGGAGAAAATAGAAAGTGACATCCTCATATTGCTACTGATTTCCTAGTTGCCTTTGGCCTGGAAGGTCTGATGGGAACTTTAAATCTTCTCATCTGAACATGTCCAAAATTCCCACATCCATTACTGTACAGGGCACAGCCATCATTTTGGGGCAGACAAAACAGAGTCATTTGGATCTGAAGATAATCAGGAAGGAGCAAATCTAACAAACAGATTTTCCTCACTCATTTTAGAAAATGCTTCCTATTAACCTTTTCTCCACCAAACAAAGGCAATTTTTGTACCCAATGAATTGCAAGAGCTTTCATAAGGAGAACACTATGATCAGCAACTTCTTAAGGTCTCTCCATACAAAGCATTTTCCCTGCAATGCCTAAACAATTTTGTATCTTTTCTACAACTTATTCCATTGTAGTGCTGAGAGTTCCATGAGAAATTCCCTTACAGGTCTCACTTCTTTAATTCATGAATTTGAAGTCATTACAACTTCCATTCCTTTACTTCGCAGTTGTAATAGATCATAATTCCATTAGCTCCTTGGCTGTCCCATCCACCTTCCAGGACATTCTCTGTGCTAATCATAATGCAAACACAACTGGGAAACTCTTCCAGTTTAAACATCTCCTATGCAAATACCCTGAACAGGATTCTCACATATGAGCCTGAGGATTTACCAAGTTTAAGGATCATGAAGAAATTGCAATTTCCTTCAGCAAATAAACATAAACATTTATATCCTATTCCTATGCCTCGTACATATCCAAAATAGACTATTCAGAAAAGTTTACATTTTCTCTCTGACAATTTTCCCTTCTCTCACTACATTGTTCTTATACTTTTGCCTTTATAAATACAAA
>NW_008680031.1:6512-14633 GCF_000695815.1 Acanthisitta chloris | reverse complement strand
CTCACCCCATCACACCATCCATGCAATGCGCATCACGTCCCACTCAGCTTGGGGGTTCTCACCCCATCACACCATCGATGCGATGGACAGCACATCCCGCTCAGCTCGGTGGGTCTCACCCCATCACACGTTGATGTGATGCCCCCCCCACTCCTAACACGACAACAAGCCCCGCACCACGACTCACAACCCCCCAATCCCCCCACCCCTCCGGAAAAGGATCTGCCGCCAAGGACACAGAATAGACGAACACCACTAACATTCCCCCCAAATAAACCATAAACAGCACTAACGACACAAAAGACACGCCTAAACTCAACAACCACACACAACCAGCAACATCCCAACTCGTGCCTGGTGAGCCAGCACTAGGCACTTTCTGTTTAGCCTTCCCATCTCCATGCCTACTCCTCCCACGGCTTTGGGCTCACAAGTCCCAACACATCTCCCCAGACCAGCCGAGACATGCTGGAGCCTTGCTGAGAGCAGCCAGGCCAATCCCAGCACCACCAATTATTCCCATGTCCCTACATTTTCACACCTCCACTGTTGTAGTTCCTCCGTTTCCTTATTTGGACTTCAGCCTTTCTTCAGGCAAAGAAAAGCATAAAGATGGTTTGTTAGAGAAAATAAACTGACTTGCTCTGTGAATTGGCCAAGAAATAGGGAGGTTTGGGAATGGCACACACAGAGTAGTGCATTTTCAAGGTGGAACCTTCTGCTCCTCACAAATCCCTGCCAGGAGGTGCAGGCAGGTGGGGTCAGGCTCTGCTCCCAGGGAACAAGGGACAGGATGAGAGGAAATGACCTCGAGTTGCACCATAGGAGGTTTAGATTGGATATTAGGGAATATTTCAACATGGAGAGGTTTGTCCATCCCTGGCACAGTTGCCCAGGGCAGTGCTGGAGTAACCACCCCTGGAGGGATTTAACAGCCACGTGGATGTGGCACTTGGGGCCATGGTTAGTGGTGACCTTGGCAATACTGTTGGAAGGATTGGACCTAACAAAGGTAGAGAGGTGAACATGGATGTCTTTAGGAGCACAGACATGGTGTGGGGCCTGGTGTCCTGCACCTCTGGAATGCTTGAGGCTGACAAAGTGTTAATATTCCTCTGGCCTGACCTCGCTGTGCTATTGTCAGGTTTTATTCTCCTATTGAATGTGTAGCCCCAGGCAAACATTTGCCCTCTTTGCCTCAGTTTTTCAATCCATAACACAACAAAAGCAATTACAATGCTTTGACAGTTATGAAAACACATGGCATTTATACTCATTTTACACAGTGCTTACTTTCACCAAAAAATTGATGCATTGCCTCGAATTTCATGTTAATGTGCTGGACCATCATGGGAAATACCTCCAGAGGCTAAAAGAAATAGTATCAAATCCTTGGCAGGTGGAAACAAAACTTCACAGCATGAAGCTGTAGCAAACCCTTCAGATCCAAGGAAAACCAAACCATATTATTCCAAGAGCCCAAACTGAAGTAAATTATCACTTCATCTACTGTAAATTTTCCAAGCCTAAGGTGCCACAAACACATTTGTGTGAATGATTTCAGGCTAGATAGATGTCTTAATATTTAAGATGTCAGATGGAGTAATATGTAAGTAATTATGTTGTGCCTTTCATTCAGGCATTGTCAGGGGTACAGACTGATGGCCCTGGAGATTGAAGCTTCTGTCTAGAGAGTGAAAGAACTAATTTCTAACACAATAAGCACAAGATTTCCCTGCTGTGTTTCCCCAAAGGGGCCAAAAGTGGGACTGAGCTATCCAGATGTGGTCGAACCTTGTCCAGAAGGTTCTCCCTTTGGAAGCCTGTGGAAACACATGCTCTGCAGAGGGACCTGGATAGGCTGGAGAGATGGGCTAATTCCAAGGGGATGAAGTTTAACAAGTGCTGGTCCTGCACTTTGGCCACACCAATCCCATGCAGAGCTCCAGGCTGGGACAGAGTGGCTGGAGAGCACCAGGAGAAAGGGACCTGGGAGTGTGGAGAGACAGAAAGCTAAACAGGAGCCAGCAGTGTGCTCAGGGGGGCAAGAAGGCCAATGGCATCCTGGGCTGGAGCAGGAACAGTGTGGTCAGCAGGACCAGGAGGTGATTCTGCCCCTGGACTCGGTGCTGGTGAGGCCACACCTTGAGTACTGTGCTCAGTTCTGGGTGGAGGTGCCAAGTTAATCCACACCAGAGGAAAAAGGAAAGCACAAGAGTCTTCTGCTTACCTGAACATCACCTGAGGTTTCAGATGATACCACCTCACTTTTGGTGGCAATTTGCACCCTCCTAGGGGATGTGCCCCATCAGAGGGGTTTAAAAGACCTGTAGATGCAGCACTTTGGGACATGGGTTAGTGGTGGACTCAGCAGCGTTAGGTTTAGGGTTGGACTTGATGCTTTTAAAGAGCTTTCAAAGCTCTTTACCAGCCTAACAACTCTGACTGTGTGACTGCACAGCCTGGGCTGGCACAGGGAGACCTTTTCCAAATCAGTTTTCCCTGTGTTTGGTACATTCCTTGTAGCTGCATGTGCTGCCCTGGGTGCCCACCAAACCCCACACATCCAAGAGAGGAAAAGAAGTCACTGGTCCTTATGGGGGGATAGGAAACTTGGGCTGACCTGAGCAGCAGTTTAGTGTCAGGAAGGAGGGAATTTTGCCACTAATCTGCCTATATTTATTGCCTACTCATAAAGCAGCACAAATTCAAGGACAAATTCAGTGCAGAACACAGCGGAATCAATGGATCATCAGCAATGTCACACCAGACTTGCAAACCAGGTGTGCACAGCCAAGTAGGACAACTAATATCCACTCACTGATGCAACCACTAAGATGAATGAAAACCATAAGTATATCTACTTGGCTGTGAAGAATCTGCCAAAGCCACTTAGCAGCAATATTTGACAATTCTGCTTTATTTTGCCCAGCTTTCCTGTTATTTGCAAAGGAGCTGGTGAAAATGGGAATATGCCACGTGAAGGGAATGAAATCATATCTCAGACTCCCATGGACACACCAAACCTGCAAAAATCAACCCATCCTGAGGAAAAAATATATATTTTATTGAAGTGTATGATATAAAAAGGAGTTTTTTTCCAGAAAGTTAAATACACACTGTCCTGAGCTTTCCCTTCGACTTTTTGGCTCATTTGCCTTGTCCTGACAGAGCCCATTCCATGGGATACCAGTAACTGATGGAACTAGCACATCCCACAGTAAACATTTAAAAGGATTTGGCAAGTGGCATAATAACAGCAGGAGAAACAAAACCCTCTAAGAAACACCAGGAAGAACTATCAAAGGCTCTTTCGGGCCTCACGTGCCAGAGCTGCAGCTACAACTGCTGCACAGGCATCACATCTTGCTGATCTTGAGGCTCATTAGTGGAAACAGCTGGATTCTCCAGGAAATTGTCAGCCTCTTGATGCAGCTCTGGCTTGGTGGGGGAAGCTGTTTTAATTGCCACCTGGAACTAGACAGCAAGTGTTTACAAGTTGCAATGGGCTCTCCCCTGGGGAAGAACACTGAGCTTGCTTAACTCTTTAGTGCTGTGCCCCTGGTGTTTATTCACTGCTGTGCTTGTGCACAGCCTGGGGGTGGTGATGGATCCGGGTACAGAGGCAGAATAGACCGACAAGGAGATAAGGACTCAGGAGTTGAAGGGCTGAGGTGCAGAGCTCATTTGCAAGGACTTTGGCACATTTGCTTTTAGCTCTTCAGCTTGAGGACACTCTTAGCATTCATCTCTGAGCAGGTCAGGAGCACAGACACCTGACTGGGAGGTCTGTATCAGATTCCAGGCACCTTAAAATCTCAGGAAACTAAATCGTGCTTCACCTACAGTCATACACCTGAGATACCTGTCCAAGAGATGGAAGAGATCTCCTGGACATGAGGGCTTTGCTTTGTGTTTAAGTACAGAGAAACCTGGGGGAATGCTAAGCAAGCACAAATGTCAACCAGCCCATGATCCCAGCAAACACACTGGCATGGAATCTTAAGGGGTTGGAATGGAGCTTAGAGATCACCCAGTGCCAACCCCTGCCCTGGGCAGGGACACCTCCCACCAGAGCAGGTTGCTCAAGGCTTCATCCAGCCCAAATACCTGACTTTATCCAGTCAGATAAGGTAAGGTAAGTTCTGGTAAGGTAAGACAGGACCAGGTTGGATGGGATTTGGAGCAACCTGGGCTAGTGGGAGGTGTTCCTGCCCGTGGCATGGGTTTGGAACGAGATGAGCTTTAAAATCCCTCCCGACTCTTTTTCTAAGATAAATACAATTCTTGAGGATCTCCTATTTGATTAGGCATTCAACATGTGATTCTGATGGCAGCACTGCAAGTCTGGAAGCTCTTCAAGGTTACTCACATGAAAAAACTGAGAACTTAACACACACCCAAAAAAAAAAAAAAAAGAGCTAAAAATGTAACAGGCCTCAAATCAGCAAGGCTTTAAATACCTTCTGAGGCTGGTGGCATTGCACACCGAGGTCACCACTGCGAGTGTCTGGGACCCAAACAGCTAGAGCTAGAGGAGGAGGAGGAGGGTGTGAAAACTGGCCCTGTTCCTGCAGCATCACTGCTCGAGGAAGCCAAGCACAGCTCTGGGGTGGTGTGTGTGCTTCAACAGGAATGCAAAGTGGTGTGGGAAGAGGGGGAGAGAGCCAAGCAGCTGGCTTCAATTCCTCTGCAGCTCCGGGGGAGGCTGCTGGGTGACTCCGGGGGGTTTGGAGCAGCCCCCATTGGTTGGGAGAGGGATGGAGGGGAGGTGGGTGGAGGGACAGCTCTGCAAACAGCACTGAGCCAGCCACTAGATAAACACAGTCATTCTGGTTTGGCTTCAGGAGAGCTTAGGGGGAGGGTTGACAACTGTATAAATACTGTTATTTTTGTGGGTTTTCTTAATCTTTCCATCTTCAGGTTCTCTGTTTCTTCCCTTTGCAGCTGATACAGCCTCGTTGCGCTCACGATGGGCTGATGTAGCTGAGCTCCAACAGCTCCACGTGTGGGAGAAATGCTCCAGCTGCTACCAAAACCAGCATTTATGACCTTGTTTTCAAGTGTGTTTTGGGAAGCACAGGTACAACAATATCTGTGTGAGACTGTGCTCCCCCTGCCTGTCCCTTTAGCATCCAAGTGAGTCCCTACCCCTGCAGGAACTCACAAAGAACACAACCTCCCCTCAAGGCCTGTCTCTACCCCATGGAAATACAATCACAGCCCCTCCAGGCCTGTCAGTGCCAGGCATTAATGAGCCTGCAAAATCGTTTCTTCTCTCATTTAGTTTGGCAGTGCAGATGCTAAAGTCTCTCAGTGTGTTATTCAGAAAGTTTGGAGAATGCAAAGTATGCCTGAGAGAAATGCCAAATCCCTTAACTCATGGGGGAAATGTTCACATAAAACACTCTCGGTGGTGTTTACTGTGTGCATTAAAATTTCCCAGTGGTGGAGAAGTGGCTGTGTCTGCACAAGAGCTATTTGCAATCAAGAAGGACTCAAAGGATGGTAAAAATGGGGAGGGTTTGGTAAAAATGGTTAAAATGTTCAACAAAGTAAGTCCAGGGCAGGGCATTTGCAACACCAAGGAGAGAAGTTGCTTTTAGTATAACACTAGGACAAATTTGTCAGAATTCATGGCAAAATGGAAGTGAAGATTTAAAAGCATTTATTGAAGGGTGTCTTAACTGAAAACCAAGCCCATGGTTTGATGGCACCTGCAGTGTACACTGACTCAGGCCCAGCTATGCCAAGAGGAGAAGGGATGGGTTATTATGTGCAAGGAGGGTTAAATTCCTCAGTGCTGGTGGAGTTTCTCCTCCAAAATCTTTGTGCTTGGGGAGATCTGGAGGAGATCAGGAGCACAAGTAAATCAGGATCCTATCACAACCTTCCATGGCAGGTAATGGTTCTTAAGTAAGTAATGGTGCTTAACAAGGGATTAATTACAGCAGTGCTTGGGCTTCTGGTCGTCTTAGCCATCCAAGATTTCAGTGTGAAATCAGGAAGTGTTTGATTTCCTCTCTTGGTTTTATATAGCCTTGAAAGGAGGTGATGTAAGAGCATCGTGAGCAAGGAAAGGGTGGAAGGGATCGCTCCCAACATCTCCTCCAGGCAAACGTGACCAGAGCTCCTCTCCCACCAGCTCAGGGACAGAGCAGGAACTGGTTTGGCATCTCCTCCTTCCTCAGGGTGCAGCTGGGCAGGATCCCGGCGGAGTTAGGCTTGGAATTCCGGCTCCAAAGCTTCTGGCTCCCTCTTGTGCTCCCCGAGCTCATGGCAGGAGAGATGCGACGGGACGGTCTGGCTGGGAGGATCTGCTCATCTCCTCGTGTCCAGCCCGAGAACAGGTCCATCAGCAGCTGTCAGTCAGGATATGGACCAGCTCCGTATTGTGGTGCCCTTGGGCTTGCTAGGAAACCCCACGCTGTTCCCAGAGCATGGACAGGGAATGTGTGCAGCTCCGTGTGCAGTGCACACAGCCTGCCTGGGCAGGGATGAGCTGAGACTGTCAGCCACAGCTTCTGCCTGGGAGAAAATCCACCTCCTCCTCTGTGACCCAGTGCAAGTGACAGCTCTGCCACCTGTACATACCACACCTGGACTAGAGTTCCTCCTTCACTCTGCCAGGGATTTAAGGAGTATCAAACCATCTCACCCATACAAATACAATAGAACTTTGTTATCCCACTATTTCATCCAGGGTTTTTTGTCTTTGGTACTCTGTGTAGCAGGTGCTGATCCACAATGGACAGGGAAAATCCACCTGAAAACTGGCTTTAATACATCACCCCAACAGCAGTGACTGCTGCCTGGGAAGTTGTATTTCTCCTTAACCAAGCTCCTTTTAGGAGACTTCTTCAAAGGTCACTATGGGTGTCAGGAGACAAAGCAAAGCTGTGTTAGGCAAAGCAGAAAACAGGATTTGTTTTCCAACAGATGTTCCACAACTCTATAACTAAGCAAAAAGTAAGTGCAGCCAGACCAAGCACTGTCAAATCTGAATTGTTGTGCAGTTTTGGCTTGATTTTCTGGTGGTTAAATTTGCTTTTAAAATCATGATTAAAATTAATGATGAATTATTTCTTATCCTCTTAGCCAAGGTTATGTTCAGGCAGCTGCTGCAGCAATCAGGGCACACTCCCATCCTCTCATCGTAGGTGAAGCCTCTATGTGTTTTCTCTATGCTCTCAGTTCAAAAGAGGGATGGAAAAGGTCCTTCCCTTGGTAACTGCAGCAGATTGAAGGGTATAAACCCAAAGGGCAAGAAAAGGGTTCTCTGGGATGAAGCTGGCAAGTAGCTAAGCCTCCTGTGAACACCAGCCAAAAGGGTTCTCTGGGATGAAGCTGGCAAGAAGCTAAGCATCCTGTGAACACCAGCCACGCTGCACAGGGGGAAGAAGCCACCACAGAAGTGTTGTGCAATGGGGAAGGCATTTACTTCCCTGGCCTTGCTCTCCAGCTGCTTTTCTCTTGCACAAGATGTGCAACAAAACAGGAACGTGTGTTTGTTTCTGGGAGCCTCCTGAGAGCTGAGAGGAGCCAGAGCCTCAGCTCCTCCGGATACCAACTGCTAAACCCATCTCCTCTCTCCTGGTGGGAGGACGTCCCCATCTGACCCTGGGGCTGCAGGTACTGACTCACTGTCCACCCTCAGCTCACCCTCAGCTGAGAGCTCTTTTCCACTCTCATCTGGGGTGGATGTTTCTGAGCCTCCAGTGTGGGTGGATGGAAGATACAACCACGAGTGCTGTCTCATAATGAGTGATTTGTTTTTAATGCTATTTATTTTTCTTGCACGTTGCTTTGTGAGAGGTTTAAAATTGGCTCCCAAAAGGAGCAAGGACATCTCCCTTCAGCAAATATCCCCCCTGGGATGGCACATCCTTTGTGCTCCTGTAACAAATGCACAGAGTGTCCGTGCAGTTCCAAGGGAGGTTTGGTGACAACAAACCTGCGGGAAAGGCTTTCTTATTTTTTTCCCAATGGAACAACCTCCTTCCTGCAGGAATGGCATCCATCTCCTCCACTGCATAATGAGATGCACAGGTACAATGGGGAGCAAAGGAGGCTTTGTCCTCCCCTCCCTGCTTCCAGAGCAGCCCTTTGTGTCAGGGACGG
>NW_008680031.1:0-6489 GCF_000695815.1 Acanthisitta chloris | reverse complement strand
CTCCAGCCACCTCCCCCATCCCCTCCAGTCAACAAGGAGATTGCTTTTGCCTCAAATTGTATCATGTTCCTGCTCAGGGATGTCTCAAACCCTCAGTGTTTCAGGTGTTTATCCCCCTGACCACAGCGAGATGCTGCCAGGAACTGGACTCCCATTCTGCTGCTATTTGTGCCCTTTTGGATTATATTTTTAGGCATTTTCAGTTATGCCTTAAATCAAAATTAGCCTTCGATTTATTACATATATATATATAAAATCCCCTTCTGGTGAAGGGCAGCAAAGTGTGAGCACAGCACTAAGGAGAAATGTTTCATTGTGGAATGATGAGCAACTTATTTACTCAAATTAAAATGCAAACCTGAGAATGCTGAGTATATAACATCTGATATATTTTCCAGCATCCACAAACACGAACTGCCTTTGTCAAGCTCAGTTTGATGGAGACAGCAGTGCTCTGCTTGCTGTTGGTCAGATAGACCTGACAAGTCTCACCCCAGCCCTAACACTGATTTGTTTTTTGCAACTATTCATGGGAATGACCAAATTGGGCTGGTTTGGTTTTTTGTAGTTTTTTTTTAATTTTTTGCTAAACATCTATTGTTTCCCATGGTATCTGCGTGGTGAGGGAAGGAACAAATACATGCTTCACTCGTGATGTTATCCTGCTGTTTATATTTTACAGCAAGCACTGGTCAGTCCTGATGGATCACAGCTCTGTCCCTGCTGCAGGCAGCACTGTGGGGTTAAACCCCAGCACAGCCACAGGCTGTGCCTCTGGACCACCAGCAACTCCCTGTGCCCTGCCCTGGCACAGCTACAGGGAACCTTCCCAGGTGACAGAGCTGTTTTGTGCTGCAAATCCCACATGAAAAAGCAGCCCCGGAGCACAACAATAACTCCTATTTACCAACCCACCCGCACCCAGATCCCTATTTCCTAGGAGCTCCATAAACAAAACAACCAAGGCAAAGCTGTTTTTGTCCCTAGAGCTGACATCCTTGGAATGAGAGCAGATGGGAGAGCTCTGGGAACAATGGGACAATGCTGGCTGGCAGGAGAGAAAGGCCCCAGCACTCCCTGCCAAGGACGTGGGGGCAAAGGGAAGAGGAACTGTTGCAGCTGAACCAAGGCTCAACGTGTTATTCAGCTGTGATGTTTTCAAGGGTTTTTTTGCCTGAAAATGGGGTGGCAATGACTTGCTTTGCCAGGCAGTGAGGCCTGAAGGACACCTGGGCCACTGTTCTCACAAAACCACACTCAGCCAGCAGCAACCAGTCAGGATCAAACAGACACCAGTGCCACTGGTTTACCAGTGAGCCCTCAGGATTTATGGAAGGGAGTAGGAAATGCCAATGCTCTGAATCAGGAAAAAAATGAGGCTCTTTGGAAAAGAGATGGAAGACTACAAGAGAGCACTAATTTCATTAAAGGATTATCCTTCATAGAGGATTTTCTCTTTGACAAGGTTGAAAATCTTCCCATCTTTGCTTGAGCTCTGTGGGGAGGATCTAAAACAGCCCCAGAGGGAGCTCATGGGGGGCTCTTCCAGAGCCTGACTGTGCATCCATCTTCCCCCCATCTCCAACCCCCTTGGAGCACCTACAGCTTCCAGAGGAACTTGGAAGGGGTTAAGCCTTTAAATACTTCTCCCTCGTTCCAATTCAGCAAAGCACTTAAGCTCATCATCTCCCTGCTTTGTATGTTTTAATACACTGGTTTAACAACTTTATCTTTCATTGGCACAATTGCAATGGCTAATCAGTCCTGACAATGCCTAAAGCATTCCTGGTGCTTCCAACCAAAACTCTGGGGGTTGGTGAAAAGGACACGGACACAGGGTTTGGTATCATTTCTTTAATGGCATAAAGCCCTAAACTTCTCCTGCACATCAGACCAAAGAGTTGGTGTTGGTATGATGTCACAAAATAAAAGCTGCTTTCTAAATTGGGTTAGTAAAAAGCATTTGAACTCTTGTAATGGATAGAGAAATCGATTTGCACAAACAGAATCTGCTTCAAAAGTCTGAATGCCTCAAGATTTTCACATCAAACTTCTGGACATACTCTCCTATCTAAATAATGTGCTGCAGGTGCAATTACAGCCGGGAAAAACCCATTACTGCTCCTACAAAACCAAACTTGCCTATTTTCTACTCCAAAGAACTTCCAGTGCCATCTCCTAAAGGCTTTCTCAGGACATGACAAGTCTGTAGAGTCAATAAGCATTGTGTCCCCTCAAGTGTCACAGCTCTCTGGTCTTTGTGCACCTCATCCTTCTGCAGATCAAGGCCACCTGATCTGCACAGGTCACCACTCCTGTTCGCAGTGGTCATCTCCTTGCACAAAGGAACATCACTTCACTGCAGGGTTTGCCATCAGGTTGACTCAGCTTTGTCAGTGCCTTGAAAACAATCTCTTTTCTCATCATGTGCTTCCTGAGAGCAGGATGGAATGAGTGTGTGTGCGCCCAGAAAACAGCTAACCAAAGGGAAATGTGGCTGTTTCTGGACAGAAGAGACGTAACTTCTTTGGTATCTAAGCTCATGAGAGATGCAGAGGTTGTTTCCTGCTCTGAATTTGGTGTCTAGGGGGAACAGGCTTGTTTGGTCTCACATGCAGTGCTCCCAGCCTGGGAGTGGCACAAATGTGACACCTCAGGCACACAGTGGGAGATCTGCAGTGCCACAGGGCACAGGCACAGCTGTGCGAGGAGCACAGTGTGCTAACAACACTCACCTCCTACCTGGTGGAGTCTGAGTCTTACTGTTGACTTCCTTTCTAAACTTGAAAATCTCAGAGGAAGCTCCTATCAGGTCGATGTGAGTGTCATAAGGAACGACCAGAACAGCAGGGTAACTGGGTTTTAACCTCTCACACACCTGTTTGTACCTCTGCTTCTCATCCCTGGTGTGGCCCTTGAGACAGAGCCTCTCCTTACGTAAAACCTTGTGGAGCTCTACAGACTTACTCTCAATCTTCTTCCTGACTCTTAGCACCTGAGCAGCATCAGCCCTACCTGCAGCCTTCTCAATGCACACTGTAGTTACACCCCCATCAGTGCTATCAGAAACTACAACATCACCAGTCGCCAGCAGTGCCCTGAGGGAAAAGTGCCTCATGTAGTGATACACGTCAGTGTCAAGAACAACCACTTGTTTTTCCCCATCTGCATCAGGAGTGAAATTCTTTGTCTCGGTGCTAAGTCTGTGCTCCTGTAGCCTCCTCCTTGGTCTCTGCTGGGGTTTACTCTCTTCTCTTTTGTCCTGCTCTGAGAGGCATTTGGCTTTCAGCAAGAGAAAATCTCTCAGCACTTTGATGGCTGGAAAGGACCCTTGAACAGCAATGTGCCCGTTGGACAGCAAAGGCCCAAAGCTCAAAGCTGTGCTCTTCTTCTTCATTTCCTCAATCAGATCCTCCACAGCAAACTGGTCTTTGAAAACAGACATGTTGAGGACAGACTTGACAGAGCTGAAAACCTGGAAAGTTGAAACAGAGAAGCTGAGGAATGGTTGACACACCCATGGAAGTACAGTTAGAAAAACGAGGAAGGAGCTTACGTGTTCACAGTAGCGAGTTACTTGCAGGGGGTAGTGTCTGGGCAGCCTCTTGTCCACTAGCTGATGGTCATTCTTCTTCAGAACACTCTCCACAACTAAAGAGAAAGGCAGATTCACTGGTTGAGCAGCAAAATAATGTGTCATCTTGACCCTTCCTGGGTGTTTTGCTCTCAAGGCTCTCCCTAACCATCTCCCAAACACACACGCAGGCGACTCAGTGCTCATGCCTCATATTTTATGTATCAGTCAAAACTGCTCAGAGAGACAGCAGCCTGTTTTCTCTGCGAACACTAACTTATTCTCAAAAGCCTGACTGCAAAAACAACATGTTATGCATGGTATAAATCTATTCCTAAAAGCAAACATAACGTTTTGCATGAACACTGAGTCACTGCTTCAATGAACAGGAATAAAATCCTAACACTTTGGCTAAAAGAGAGGTTTTAGCCTCCCAGTCTAATAAATCCTAAACAATTTAAAATCCATTGGCTTAGGGTTAACATTCTAGGGCTAATTCTTTAGGCACAGCTGTATTTACTATAGTCCATTAATCTAAGGACCTTCTTGATCTTCAAAAGTTATGTATGCGACTCCTTTATTCCCTGTTGGATATGTGACCTCTTCCACGTCTCCACCATTATTCCTGGACATTTGGAAGTGGATGGTCAGGATGTCAGCCATGACATCGTTGTGCAGAAGGCCATCTGGGACACCAGTGATGACAACTGTCCTTGCTGGTTTGGCAGCTCGTCCTGTTGCCTGTGCAGGGAGAGATGGCACATGGTGAACACAGAGAGCACTGGTGACCTGCCATAGGGGTGACCCATTCACCCCAACCCCTGGAGCCACTCCCCTTCCCTTGGCACAGACAGCATCCATATTTATCAGTTAATTAACACTGCTGATCACCTTTCAGGGCATGCCAAGCTCCCCCAGGCACCTTCATTACAGTGCAGTAATAAATGGCCTCGCTTAAATGTAATTTACACCCTCACAGTATCTTCTTAGAGCAGTAAAAATGAGCACCGAAGTTTCTCAAATGGGAGGTCCAAGTGTCACACTGATAGCATTGTTTCCTCTGATTCTAATACCCAAAATCTGAAGGGAATGGAAACCTAATTGCATGTACTGCTCAGTAAAGATTCCTCTCGGATGGAAGGGTCAGATTCCAACTGTCCTTGCTGGTTAAATCCACGAGGGTTGGGATCTAGGGCTGTGCTCTGACTCCTCTCTCGCCACTTATTAACTGGATAACCCTGTTAAAGTGGGAGAACATAATCCCAGTCATCCGAGACTCGAAGTGCATAAAACAACTCACTACACACATGATTTCCATCAGAGCCAAACCCCCAGCGCAGCAAACATCAACCCCATCCTAAACAGGATTTGCATCCATGTCTCGTTAAGACAAACGTATTTCCTTCCACTCTTATTAAGCAGACATAAACAGTAATATTTCACTGGGAACATCGCAGCAAGATGACTGTAAATAGTGGAACACAGACTAAATTTAGTAACAGCTCATTGACTTTTGGGAAGAAGGAGAATAAATAGCATGTCTGCATGGGAACGAGCTGTCAGTAACTTCAGAGCGACTGTACTGGGGTCAAGTCACTCCATCTAAATTCCTTAGGCTTCTCCTAGTTTTTCCTGGACTTGGGCTGCATAAAACATGAGGGAAGCACAGCACTTACAAAGCAGAATGTGCTGCCGGGGGGCAAATGCTTCGCTGCTGTGTGTCTAAAGCCCTGGGGACCACCACGGAGTGGAGACAGACCCAGTGAGGCTGTGCAGCTTCTAATCCATAAAGACACCAGTCCTTCCTTTCTCCCCCATCGGACTTAAAGAGCCAGGAGCTTTAATTATATTAGGCAATTATTGTGGGGGTAACGTGCGTGTGAAAGCAAGTCCCTGCACTAATGAGGCAACACGCAGGGAATATAAACAGGGATCGACGGAGCTATAGGCAGGATTTTCTCACAGCCCATGCAGCACTCAGCTGCCAGACAGCATCTCACACCTTGCCAGCTGGTGTTTGGGAGCAACACTCGTGCCTGCCATTGGGGTTAGGGAAGAAAAAAACCTCCTACAGTTTGTGCTGAATCACTCCTAAAGACAAGTCTGTGAGGAGCAGCTGTTGCCAGACAGGAATGCGGCGCTGCAGGAGGAGAGGGAGAGCAGCTCTGCTGTGCCAGAAACTATAGCGTCCTGCCTGTGGTTTCCCGTCAAATCTGCCACATGGATCGTGGAATCACAGACTGCTTTGGGTTGGAAGGGAACTTAAAGGGACAGGGACACCTTCCACCAGCCCAGGTTGCTCCAAGTGCCATCCAGGCTGGCCTTGACCCACGCTGACATGAGATCAGGTACACAGCCTTACCCACAGCCTTACCCACAGCCCTCACCCATCCTCAGTGCTATTAAAAAGGCAAATATTAATACTGTTGGGGCAAGTCAGGGCTGTGGCTACCACCGAGTAGCTGCAGGGCTTGGGCAGCAGTGCTGTCGTTTCACTGTGGATCCAAGCAACACATCTAGCAGCAGGACAAGAGGGCACAGACTCAAGCTCTGCCAGGGGAGGGTTAGGTTGGAGATTAGGAAGAGATTTTTTCCAGAGAGAGTGCTCAGGCATTGGAATGTGCTGCCCAGGGACCATCCCTGGAGGTTTTCAAGCTGAGACTGGATGTGGCACTTAGTGCCATGGGCTAGTGACCACGGTGGGGTTGGACTTGATGATCTTGGAGGTCTCTTCCAACCCGGTTGATTCTATTCTATTCTAAAATCTCCCTCGCTGCCTTCCTTCCAGCCTTTTCTTTCACTTTCAGCCCTTCCCGTCGGAGGTCTCTACCTCCCGCTGCTCCCAGCTCTTCCCCCCCAGCCCGGGATCTCTTCCTCCCTCTCCCCCGACCCTTCCCCCGGATCACTCCTCCCTG
>NW_008680030.1:0-18081 GCF_000695815.1 Acanthisitta chloris | reverse complement strand
GGTGATCTATCCTCCTCTCTCTGCCTCTTTTGCTCTCCCCTGACAGCCCTCACCCAGGCTTGCCCCAGTTCCAACTCAAGCTCATGACCCCCTCTCTCTTTCTCTTCCCAGGTTACAATGAACAGCCAGTCATGCCCAGTGAGTACCTTGCAGGAGTGAGCTGGGCCCAGAAGGCAGCAAGTGCCTCATGGGGCCTGCTGACAGGTAGAGGAGGCAGAGTGCCAGGGCATGAGATCCTGGGGAGAATCGAGGAACCTTGAAAGCCTTCCCTGTGGAGACAAGGGCTGGCAGAGGAAGCATTTAGTTTTTCAAGACAAGTCCTGACACCATGGCTCTTGCCCTCTGTCACACCCCCCATCTGTGCTTCTTCCAGCTCCTGCCCATCCACTAATCACAGATGCATCTGTCAAGCCTTTCACTGTCAACTTCACCATCACCAATCTGCCCTACACTTCTGACCTGGAGAATCCTCAATCAGCAAAGGTCAGAGCTCCGCGCCGAGTTATGACCACCATGGTATGTGGAGCATCACTGGGACCTACTCTGGCACCCCTGGATCATAAACTTGGGAGAGTGCAGGGAGATGGCCAGAACTTAACTGTGAACCTTCTCCCCTTGGCAGCTCGACCGCCTGCTGAAAGGGAGCAGCATTGTCCCCAGCTTCCTTGGATGTGAAACAACAACCTTCAGGTATGGGTCACGTGTTAATGTCCCTTTCATGTCCACCAAAGAGATGAGGGGGCCCATCACACTCGTGATCTCTTGGCACCTCTCCTGTGGAGGCAGGACCTCCTCCTTGATGCCCATCTGCCTCTGAGCCTCCCCATGCTGTCTGCCCTCTTGCCTCAAGCTGGTGAAGGTATAATCCCAAGCTGACTTAGTCCTGCCTATCCTTGTCATTCCTAATGATTCCCAAAGAATTCCCAGACGTGGAGAGCAGTGGCTGGCCACCACACACGCACACACTTTGGGAAAGCAGTGCTTTTCTTCCCATGCAGACATGATAACAGAAGGCCAAAGCCCTGAGCAAGCAGAGGGCACCAAGGAGGTGTCCTCAGACACAGTGCTGTGTTTTCCAGGCCAACCAGTCAAGGGCATGAGACACAGGTGGATGCTGCCTGCACCTACAGGAAGGAGCTCTCCACTCCACCTTTGGACAGGGTGGGCCTGTACCATGAAGTGAGCAACAAGACCAGAGGCATCACACAGCTGGGCCCCTACAGCCTGGACAAGGACAGCCTCTATGTCAATGGTGACCTATGCTCCTCTCCTCACTGCAGAGACCATTCCCCAGTCCTGCCCCTTTCCCAGCTCCAGCTCATGACCCTCTCTCTCTCTTCCCAGGTTACAATGAACAGCCAGTTGTGCCCAGTGAGTACCTTGCAGGGGTGGACTGGGCTCAGAAAGCAGCAAGTGCATGGCAATTGTTTACTCCAGGGCAGAGGATGTGGGGAAAGGGGGCTTGAAATTCCATGGATAAGCAAGGAGCATCCTGACCTTCCCCATGTAGAGTAGGGCTGGGAGGAGAACCCTGTGTCTGTTCAGCCAAAATCTTGGAACCCTGGCTCCTGTCCCTTGTCACTCCATATCTTTGCTTCTTCCAGCTCCCACCAATCCACTGACGACAGCTGCAGCCCTCAGTCATTTCACTGTCAACGTCACCATCACCAATCTGCCCTACACTTCTGACCTGGAGAATCCTCAATCAGCAAAGTTCAGCGCAACACAAAGGGTTATGAACACCATGGTACGTGGACCATCACTGGGCCACTGCCTTATCCCCACTGGCCTCAAACTTGGGGAAGAGTGCAGGGAGATGTCCACGACTGAACTGTGAAACTTCCCCCCTTGGCAGCTTGACCGCCTGCTGAAGAAAAGCAGCATTGGCCCCAATCTCCTTGGATGTGCAAAGACAACCTTCAGGTATGCATCAGCCCAGCATCTCGTTGCAGGTCCCTTGGTCAGGGGAGGGGCACGACGTGCTCATGTTCTGTTGGCACCATTCCTGTGGTAGCAGAATCTTCTCCCCAGTGGCCTCCTGCCTCAGGGCCTCCCCTTGCTGCCTGCCCTCTCACCTCAGGTCGGTGATGGCACAGCCTAGAGATGACTCTAATGTCCTGATAGGCTCTGTGCTTAATGGACAGCATCACAGTATTGGTGGAAAGCTGTGGTCAGCCACCACATGCACATATACTTTGGGAACAGAGTTTGCATTCCCACACAAGGATGGCCACAGAAAACTCAAGACCCAACTATGCAGACATAAGTCTTAGAGGAGATGTGCTGAGGCACAGTGCTGTACTTTGCAGGTCAACGAGTCAAATGCTCGAGACCCGAGTGGACACCATCTGCACCTACAGGAAGGAGCCCTCAGCTCCACCTTTGGACAGGGTGGGCCTGTACCATGAAGTGAGCAACAACACCAGAGGCATCACACAGCTGGGCCCCTACAGCCTGGACAAGGACAGCCTCTATGTCAATGGTAATCCACACTCCTCTCTGCCCCTTTGCTCTCCTGTGATAGCCCTTCTGCTCTCCTGCTCCTTCCCCAGCTCATGATCCTCTCTCTCCTCTCTCTTCCCAGGTTACAACGAAGCACCAGTCGTGCCCGGTGAGTACCTTGCAGAATTGGGCTGGGCCCAGAAGGCAGCAAGTGCCTCATGGGGTCTGCCCACAGGCCCACAAGGCTGGGGGATGAGATGCTGGGTCATATCACAGAGCCTAAAAGCCATCCCCATGGAGAATGGGGGGCAGAGAGGACCTGTTCTGTTTTTCAGGACACCTTGGTTCAGCTCTCTGTAAAACCCATACTGTGTTTCTTCCAGCTCCTGCCCATCCACTAGCCACAGATGCATCCACTGAGCATTTCACTGTCAACTTCACCATCACCAATCTGCCCTACACTTCTGACCTGGAGAATCCTCAATCAGCAAAGTTCAGAGCTACGCGACGAGTTATGACCACCATGGTATGTGGACCATCACCGAGACCTACTCTAGCATCCCTGGATCATAAACTTGGGAGAGTGCAGGGAGATGGCCAGGATTTAACTGTGAAACTTCTCCCCTTGGCAGCTCGACCGCCTGCTGAAGAAAAGCAGCATTGTCCCCAGTTTCCTTGGATGTGAAACAACAACCTTCAGGTATGGGTCACGTGTTAATGTCCCTCTTCAGGTTCCTCAAACAGATGAGAGGGCCCAGCATGGTCATGTTCTGTTGGTGCCTCTCATACTAAAGCAGGATCTTCTCCCTGATGCCCTCCTGCCTCATAGCATCCCATTGCTCTTTGCCCTCTCACCTTGGGATCATGAAGGCATAAACCCAGGATTACTCTTAGCCCTTCCAGGCCATCTTTTCTTGATGATCCCCAGGGAGTTAGTGGAGGGTCAGAGCAGTGGCCAGCCACCACACACACATAATTAGGGATGGTAGAGTCATGCCACAGAATCCCCAAGACTTGGCCATGCATATATAAAGAATAAAGGAGGTGTGCTCAGGTATGGTCCTGGTTTTCCAGGTCAACCAGTCAATCCCACGAGACACGGGTGGATGCTGCCTGCACCTACAGGAAGGAGCTCTCTGCTCCACCTTTGGACAGGGTGGGCCTGTACCACGAAGTGAGCAACAGGACCAGAGGCATCACACAGCTGGGCCCCTACAGCCTGGACAAGGACAGCCTCTATGTCAATGGTGACCTATGCTCCTCTCTCTGCCTCCTCTGCTCCCCCACGGAATCTATCCCCCAGACCTGCCCCTTCTCCAGCTCATGACCCTCTCTGTCTCTTTTCCCAGGTTACAATGAACAGCCAGTCATACCCAGTGAGTACCTTGCAGGAGTGAGCTGGGCCCAGAAGGCAGCAAAAGCCTCACAGGGGCTGCTCACAGGCAGAGGAGGGTGGATGCCAGGGCATGAGATCTGGGGAGAATTGGGGAGCCTGAAAACCTACCCCATGGGCACAAGGGTTGGCAGAAGACCTGTTCAGCTTTTCAGGACCAAAGTCCTGACACCCTGGCTCTTGCCCTTTGTCACTCTCTATCTTTCTTCCAGCTCCCACTCATCTTCTAACCACAGCGGCTGCTCACAGGCAGAGGAGGGTGGATGCCAGGGCATGAGATCTGGGGAGAATTGGGGAGCCTGAAAACCTACCCCATGGGCACAAGGGTTGGCAGAAGACCTGTTCAGCTTTTCAGGACCAAAGTCCTGACACCCTGGCTCTTGCCCTTTGTCACTCTCTATCTTTCTTCCAGCTCCCACTCATCTTCTAACCACAGCTGCATCCACTGAGCATTTCACTGTCAACTTCACCATCACCAATCTGCCCTACACTTCTGACCTGGAGAATCCTCAATCAGCAAAGTTCAAAGCTACGCGACGAGTTATGACCACCATGGTATGTGGACCATCACTGGGACCTACTCTGGTCCCCTGGATCATAAACTTGATGGAGTGCAGGGAGATGGCCAGGACTTAACTGTGAAACTTCTCCCCTTGGCAGCTCGACCGCCTGCTGAAAGGGAGCAGCATTGTCCCCAGCTTCCTTGGATGTGAAACAACAACCTTCAGGTATGGGTCATGCCTGAATGTCCCTTTTCAGGCCCCTCAATCAGATGAGTGGGCCCATCATGATAATTTTCTGTTGGTGTCTCTCATACCGAGGCAGGACCTTCTCCCTGATGCCCTCCTGCCTCAGAGTTTCCCATTGCTGTCTGCCCTTTTGTCTCAGGGTTGTGATGGCAGAGCCTTAAATTGACTCTTAATCCTGCCTGACTCTGTGCTTAGTGGATAGCCCCATTCATGTAGATTAAGAGCAGTGTCTGCCCACAACACTCACACTTTGGAAGGCAGAGTTTGCCTTCTGGCACTGGAATGGCCACATAAGACCCAAGGGCAGACTATGCAGAAAGAAGGCACAGAGGAGATGTACTTAGGGATGTTGCTATGTTTTCCAGGCCAGGGAGTCAAGGGCATGAGACACGGGTGGATGCTGCCTGCACCTACAGGAAGGAGCTCTCTGCTCCACCTTTGGATAGGGTGGGACTGTACCATGAAGTGAGCAGCAAGACCAGAGGCATCACACAGCTGGGCCCCTACAGCCTGGACAAGGACAGCCTCTATGTCAATGGTAACCTACACTCCTCTCTCAGGCCATTCTATGATCCTATGTTAGATTATTAAGGTTGGAAAAGATCTCCAAGATCATCAAGTCCAACCCCCAATGTTGACACAGTAATTTGAAACGAGAATGAAGAGGATTAAATACACCTGTCAAAACCTGATTTAACAATAACTAGAGGGGAAAAACCTGTCAGTCATCCAGTTAAAAGTAATAAACTTAGTAACCACATTCTTGTAAATTAAAAAAAACAGGTATTTGGTCCTGCTGAGATGTTCTCGGCATAATTTCCTGATAATTACCCATTTGTTTTCCAGGTTACAATGAACCTCAACAACCACCACGTAAGTATCTTTAAAAACAGGCTAAAGCTACTCAAAGGCATAAATTGATTTTTTGCCCCAATTTGGCAATGTCTAAGACTCAAAGTACCTGAAGTATGTGATCATGTTCATAGGGTTTTTTGCTCCATAGAAACAGTAACAGCACTGTGTCATGTAGAGATCCTGTCCTCATGTTATCTGTGTCATTTCTGCTCTCTTACAGCATTAAAGACAAGCACCACTCAAAGCTCAGGACCAATAACAGAGCACTTCACCCTGAACTTCACAATAACCAACCTCAGGTTCATGACAGACCTGGAGACACCAAACTCTGCCAGATTCCGTTCCACTGAGAAAATAATGCGCCACTATGTAAGTCAAAGTCACACTGTTTTTCACTGAAATCCCTCAGTATTTGGGGTTTCCCATCCTCACCAAGACCTTTCCTTGTCAGATTGACCCCCTGCTTCAGAAGAGCAGCATTGGCCCCCATTTCTCTGGCTGCCAAGTAATGGGATTCAGGTGAGCAATATAAGTCAAAGATTAACTGGGAACTGCAGCAAATGGATTTCCTTATGCTTGATCAACACTTTAACAGTTGTTTTTCAAGGAGTTGCTACCATTGTAATCAAGCTTCTAAGCACTTTTGTCCAGTCCTTATCTCACAAAGCCTTTTGCTTTGTAAGATCAAATCTCAGTCATTTCTGCAGTTCATCTGAGAACTGTGGGCAGATTTATTTGGGTGGGTTTTTTTTAAGTACATCAAAAAAAAAAAAAAACCCCAACAACCCAAACCAACAGATTATTTTCACAACTAACAGAAGCTTCATGATAATCAATTCCTCAGGTCAGTGAAGAATGGTGATAACACAGGAGTAGACACCATCTGCAGCTATGGAAAAGGCTCCCAAGTGCCTAAGTTTAACCCAGCACAGATTTACCAAGAACTAAAGAACATGACAAGTGGCATCACCAAGTTAGGAATCTATACCCTGGACAACAAGAGCCTCTACATCAATGGTGAGTGTTTGATTTTCTCATTCCTCTAAGCACTACAACAGTTGGGAAGCACTTGAGTCTCAGGGATTGCTCCAACATTAAAAAAGTGACCTTGAGGAGAAGGTACCACTGGAGTTTTCTGCCTAAGTTCAACACATAAGATGAAGTGTAAGCTTTAGAATCTTTCACATCAAGATATTTCAAGGTTTTCATTTCTATACTGCATTAAAGAGTGACTTAATTTTAGTCTTGACCTCAATCATTCACCTGCAGATGAACATCTCACCTGATTTCTACCCCACCAATATTTGATTAATCTGTGGTACATACATTTTCTCACTGTAGTCTTTGCTCTTACAAAAGCACTTTGTTCTGCTTCAGCTTTGTTTGTTTAATAGATTCACACCCTCAGGGACTGGTTCTGATGATTCATTCCCAAGTCATCCATATAATCATACCCTGAAGTGTGTGGCTCTTACATAATGTTTCTCTTCCATTTCCTTTCCAGGTTACAATGAACCACTCGAGAGGTCAGGTAAGTATTTTGCCAAATTCATACCAAGGAAAACTATCAAAGGAGTGGTGTCCTCAGAAAAAAAAAAGAGGGGAAAAGATGATTCAGAGTAGCCTTGAAGTATGCTAGGATTGGGAATGCCCTTGAAAGTGATAATAGCTTTTTTTGGTGGTCAATTCATAATCCTTCTCCCCTTTAATTATAGTTCGAAGCACAATAACTGCACCAAGACCAACAATCAGAAATTTCACACTTAACTTCACCTTGACCAATCTTCACTACACTCCAGATCTGGAGGACCCAAGTTCTCGCAAACACATCTCCCTGGTGAAAGTTATCAACTATTGTGTAAGTCTGGCCCTGGTTTGGGCCATCTTGGGTTATGGTGGTGACCTTAATCCTCCTGCATTAAACTCAGGGCATGTTTCCAGGTCTCAGTTGTACTTCTTTTTGGCAGATTGACCCTCTTTTCAAAAGAAGCAGCATAAGCTCTGCCTACAAAGGATGTAAAGAGATGAGATTTAGGTAAGATTCCAAATCACAGACTGGGAAGGTTGGAAGGGGCTCATCTGGTCCCACCTCAAGCAGGCTCATCCCAGAGCACATGGGATTTGTCATGGATTGTCTCCAGTCAGTTCTGGAATATCTGCAGTGAAGAGACTCCACATCCTCTCTGGAAAACATGTTCAATGCTCAGTCACTGAATAGGAAAGTTCTTCCTCATGTTCAGGTGGAAGTTCTTGTGAAGTTCCTCTTGTCTTATCAGCACCACCAAGAAGAGTCTGGCTCCATCCTCACTGACACTACCCTTCAGACACCAAAAGTACCTGAAATTATACCAAAAGACTCTGCAAAGTACAATTCACCATTTCTTATACACCTTAAATTTGTGTGTTAGCCTAGTTGTCCTGAGACCAGAAGATGGAAACCAGTGGCACCTCTGTGTCCATTCCTTATTCTCCTGCTGGTAAAACAATTCTGGTTTCTAAATGCCATTGCCACAATTCCACAGAGTCTGGTGAAAGACACAGGAGCTCAGTTACACTGATTTTGGTGCCTGTCATTCCTAGCCATACAAATCACTCCAGGGTAGCCTGGAAGCAGCAGCAGTGTCCTAAAGAACATGTCTGATGTTTTTCCTCAGGTCTGGAAGACACAGAGATGACACAGGTGTAGATGCTGTCTGCAGCTATGAGGACAATGCCAGCCAAAAGTTTGACAGAGAAAAGGTTTACCAAGAGCTGAGTGCCATGACAAATGGTGTCACCAAACTGAGGCACTACAGCCTGGACAAGAACAGCCTCTATGTCAATGGTAAGCAGCCACAGTCAGTATCAAGATATGATGATTTTGGGATCTCATGGAGATCACTCTTCATTTTTCCACTCCACTGGGGCTTGAGCACTGAGGAACCCTTCAGTTTGTTGGTTTTCTGTAGGTTTTGATGCTATGACAAAACCAATCCAGCAGGATATTGCCATTCCAGAAGTATTTCCATCCCTTAAATCATACAGATTCCTAGGAGAATTTCATTGTTAGATGATCTAAGCAGGGATGTACCTATATAGTTTTATGGTATGGATAGATCTGATGGAAAAATAAATACACTCTACCTTTTTTTTTTTTTTACATAGGTTTCCCCATCACAGACACAGCTAGCACCAGAAATCCTGTCTTGAGTGAAGCTCCAGCTAAACTGGGCTACAGATTGAACTTCAGAATAGTCAATCAAAATCTAACCAACCCAAACTCTCAGTCTCCAGAATACAAAGCAGCAGTGGAAAGCATCACTAACAAGGTAATTTGCAGCTCAAATACTATCATGTCTGCCTGGTCAGTTTTTCAGTCAACTACCATAGATTTAAGTCTTGATTTTAAAAAAAAAAAATTAAAAAAAAAAAAAAAAAGATTTAAAAAAGAGCATTTGCAAAGTAAAATACCTAGAATCTGAAAGGTGAAATTAGCCTTCAATTCACTTTTGATTTGATGTTACATGTGGCACCTAGTGGGTGTCAGGGGGTTGGAACTGGATAATCCTTAAGGTCCCTTCCAAGCCAACCCATCCTGTGATTCTGTGTGGTCTGAAGAAATTATCTCCAAGCAAAAACATGGATTACAAAATGCAAGAGAATTAGGTGATCTGTTAAATGCACACTCAGCATTTCAGTCCCATCTCCAGAAGTATATGCAAACCTCTGCCAGCTCAGAGGTCAGCACATCCCTAATTCACTGCTGAGAATCCAACACATTCTCCTCAACACCAATCCATGAGATACCAACCAGATAAAACCCTAATTGGGTGGGTTTTGCTCTTTAGATGAAGCTGTAACACTCTGTACTGTGAGTTCCAAGCTGGTGATGTGTGGAGGGAGATGACAGCTGTCAGTCAGCACATGGTGCTCTGTAAGATTGGCAGCCTGCTCAGATAAGGCAGAAAGGTTTGCCAAGCTGGGACTCAGACTCCAGCACCAGAAGAGGCATATTCCAAAGTAAAAAGCAACCCCCATCAAATCCAACTGGCAAAAAAAAAAAAAAAAAAAAAAAAAAAAAAAAAAAATCTGATGTTTCTCTGGAGTTTGAGTCCCTCCTGCTGGCCTAAAACAGAAAAAAAAAAAAAAAGCCAGGCTGGATGAAGCCTTGAGCAACCTGGTCTGGTGGGAGGTGCCCCTGCTCAGGGCAGAGAGAATTGGGACTAGATGATCTGTAAAGCCTATTCCAACCCCTATAATTCTATGATTCTATGATAAAGCATCTTCCACAGTGCCCAGAACTGAGGATTTACCATGACATTTTGATTTCAGATGAACCAACTGTACAGTCAGAGCAACCTGCAGGAGCAGTTCCTGAACTGCAGCATCACCAGGCTGAGGTCTGCACTCCATCTAATTGTGTTTGCAAGATTGCCATACCCTGGCACCATTCCCCCATGGCCAAGTGCCATTGTGTCCCCTGGGCAATTCTTCCCCTCCATCCTCATGTTGGAAATTGAAGCCCTAAAAAGTCATTTCTAGCCTTCCCAGAGTTTGTCAGCTTGGTTTTTTTTTTTTCTTGACTTGGTATGGACTGACACATTTCTCAGTCAGGGTTTGCATAAGGCATTCTCAGGTGTCTGAGCATCCCAGGAATTACTGATTGCCATCCTCTTAATGGGAACTGATGATGATCCTGCAGCCTCTGTCCACCTCTTGACTTGAACTCCTCTATGTTTTAAAAATGTGATTCAGGTATAGCTGCAATGTCCTATTCTAGATGGAAAGAGGCTTGGATAGGGACACTCTCACAGGGTAAAAGTTTTAACACTAGTGCTGATCTTCCCTTGTATTGATGCAATATTACCCAAATTTGCAGAGAGGAGATGTAGTGAGATTTCATTTGCTGTCCCTGTCCAAAGGAACAGCCCAAACCAGCCCACAGCACTGAGACTAGCAGGAAAATTTTTTTCCCACCTGAAGTTTTAGGATCAACAGCCTATTTATCTCAGAAACTCTTCCTCTCCCCACAGAACTGGATCCATAGTGGTCGACTGCAAGTGCTTCTTCCAGCCAGATCCCAGCATCAACAGGGCTGTGGTTGAAAAGACTTTCCAGGACAGGACTTCAAATGCAACTGGACTGTGGCTGGGAAACAGCTACCAATTGCAAGAATTCTCAATAGACAGTAAGTAGAGCCCAAATCTCTGCCCAGTGTCCACCCAGAACAACTCACTTTGCCCTGGCAACCTCAAAATTCCTCAACTTCTGGTCTATCAGAGTGGAAATATATCTGTTTTTCTGTTGAATCACTGAACTTAGGTGAGATTTGGGCCAGTCCTTTGCCATGTTCAGTCTGACTCAGTGTAGCCTTTTAGTCCTCAATGGCTTAAGGTGTTACACAATATTAATACTGAATATTATTCAGTATTAAAAAAGTAGAAAATGAAGTGCGAACTTCAATCATTTAGATATAAACAGAATTTCAGCTTTTTTTCCAAATGTACAGCATCCCAACTAAGTGAGTACATTGCTGAAGGACCAACTGAATTATCTTGTCAGACCCCAATGCAAAAATCAAGTTCTGTTCATCTCAAACCTCAAGTTTTCCTAGCTAAAAGGTTGCAAATCAATGCTGCTCGGTAGAAAAGCCTCAGTTTCTCTCTGCTAAAATTTAACCTGACTTTTCCTCTCCATTTCCAGCCTTGGAATTAGAAATTGAGGCAGCAACTTACAAAACACCCCTCGAGTCTGGCAAAGAAAACTTTGCCTTAAATTTCAGGATCTCCAACCTTCCCTACTCTGCACAACTGCAGGACTCCAGTACTCACATGTACCAAGAGACCAAAGAAAAAATTGAGAAAGAGGTAAAACTAACAGCAATGACTTGAACACTCTGTCCAAACGATGCATTAAATTTACTCCAAAAATTACTCCAAACTCAACTGATTTGTTTCTTCCCATCAGCTTGATGTATTCAGAACCAGCAGCCTGAAGGAGCACTTTGTTGGCTGTACTGTTGAAAGCTTTGGGTATGTCCTGCTTGGAAGTGTTTTTTTTTGGTTTTTTCCCTCTTGAGTTCCAAAAGAGCAGTTAGCAGGAAGGCATTCAGAAGCATAGCAGAGTGTTCATGCCTCACTGCCAACCTTTGTGCTCCAAAGGACACACAAGAGGCACCTTCAGCCACCCTCAGTCAGTTTTGCCTTGACCACAAAAGGTTTATGTCCAAATGAGAGGTGGTTTTGTTTCCATGCTTGCAGAGCTGTTTTTCTACAGAAATAATTCCAGAGTAAAACACAGTTCGTTCTCATCTTTAACATATTCCAATACACTCAAATTCCATTGACACACAAGCAAAACAATCAGCAGAACTGACCAGCCACACAGGGCAAAATCTGCTTGTGTGTGTCTTCTCTTTGGGGGAAGAAAGAAACTGAGGTGATTTACCTCTCAGAAATACCTTGCTGGGGATTAAACCACAAGGTTGTGCATTCCATAAGGCTGCAAGAGTTCCTATCTCATCCAGAGAAAAGTCCAAAAAGTGAGCCCATGCTATTAAAACACTGCTGAGACATCTGCAAACCTGAGCCTAACCCTGATTCCCTCTCCCTACCTCTCCTCAGCTCTGCTTCTCTCTCCTCAATAATGACTCTCTGCCTGTCACCCTCCAGGCCTGTCCATGGAAAAGGATACACAGATGTCACCTCCATCTGCAAGTTCATCCTGGATCCTCTCTCAGGGCCTTTAGACAAGCAAGAGGTGTTTGAGGAGCTGAAACACCTGACACAGGGGTTCACCAAGCTGGGCTCCAGCTATGAGCTGGAAGAGCAGAGTCTGGTTGTTGAAGGTAAGAGCTCTCTCTGCAGTGACATTTTGGGAATTCTTACTAGTCCTGTTTGAATCAGCTCCAGAGAGTTATTTCTCACCTGGCTAACTCTCTATTTCCAGGTTACTCTCCAATCAAGACAGATAAACCAGAGCCTGAAAGATCTGGTAAGTGGTTTTGGGGGAGGAAGGATTGACCCTGTAGCCACTGAACACTTGAACTATAATAAATCAGCATCACAGACCTTGAAATGGAGACTAGACCCATCCAAGAAACCAAAAATATAGGGCAAAAATGTTGGCAGCAAACCCTAACCCTGCAAACAGCAGGTACACCAGAAACAGCCAGGACAGGCAAAAGCAATGCAGTTTGGGAAGTTGTTTTGAAGCTCTGGCACCACTAAACTTTGATAAGTGCAAAACCACAACTAACAGTAAAGAGGAAAATACTCTGAACTGTGGCTTTTCCATGCACCACAAACACTTGGCAAAACAACTACAGTTTTTGTTGACCTCCTTAACCCTGTCCCCATCCCCAAAATGGTCCAGCCAATAGCTAAGAGAGAACTTTGTCTGTCTGAACAGACCTGAAACCCTCTGAGGGCTGTGATGCTCACTGAAGTGGCATTTAAAATGGTAGATCCTCAGGCCCTTGGTCCATTTTACCAAGGTTTCTGCACACCCTGCCCACCTTGACATGGCTGGGGTGAGTCTGCCCTGCAGCCAGGGAAGGTCAAGTGCTACCTTTCAGCAATTTGGCCTCACACACTCTTCAGTATTTTGAACTTTGCCAGGGTGAGATCTCCCTCTCTGAATCCCATGTAGAGGAGTCTAAACACCTGATGTGCTTTATTTTGCCTTTGCAGAGCTTCAGTTCTGGGCAATCATCCTCATCTGCATTTTTGCCCTGCTTGGCTTCATCCTCCTCCTCTTGTTATGCTTCCTGGTAAGTGTTTCCTTTGCTGTCCTACCTCTCCCTTGACTCCCCTGGGGAGTCATAGGAGGGACATGCACAGAATCCCCAAAGTTGGGAGAGACCTTCATAATCATCAAAAGCCCAACCAGGTTAAACCTGTCACTGCTGTAACCCTTAAACCCTAAACCATCCTCTCCATCACCAGATCCAGAGGCCTCTTAGAATATTTCTAGGGATGGTGACTCCATCACTTCCCTAGGCAACCCATTCCCAAGGAGCTCAGTGGGAACAGGACCTGATATACTTGGTAACTTCAAATAGGATGCCAAATCCTCCTCCAGTTACTTCCAGCTCTTTCAAGGATTCATGCACAGGAGGATGGGGAAGGGAATTTACTGTCAGCTAAGCAGATTTCTAGGAAAGGGAACAAGCATATCATGACAGATCTAGCTACTTACAGAAAGAAAAATAGAAGACCCAAGGTAAGGCCAACACCAGGATGACAAACAGGTGGAATTAGGGCATCCCCTGCAGCATTTCTCAAACCTCTTCCCTGTTCAAATATCTGCAGAACCATCAGGTTACAGGGAAGGGAGTGCCAAAGACAACACTTACAATAACCTGCAGGAACCACATCCAGAATTATACACTCAATGCTCTTAACCTCCAGACTGTAGCAACCTTGCAGGGCTGTACTCCAGCTGCACATCCTGGGAAATAGCACAGAAGATCCTCTTCCCCATCTCTGGTGGTGATTTGATGAGGAACAGCATCCTAACAACACTGTTTCAAAAGGAGCTGTTTGCTTTGCACCAGCTGGAGGAGAACAGTTCAATCTACAGAGAATACAGATTATCCTGAACCTTTAAGGATAGTAAAGAGGAAGGAGGAGAGGAAAATGCTCAGATGCAGAGCTGGGGGTTGTGCTAGTGTCTCCCTCAGCTTTAGGCAAACATCTTATTCCCAGAGTCCCTCCATCCTCACCTGGCAGTGTGGTTTGAGGGGGCAAAGCACAGACTCACTTTTTTTTGCCATTTTTTTTTCCCACCAGGTTGTCTCTTGCCTAAGAAAAAAGTCCCACCTATACCAGGTGCAACAAGGTTTATATGGGTTGTACTTCCCACACCTGAGCACAGGAAAAGTGCATTGACAGCTGAAGTTGGTCTACATAGACCTGTTTGTTCATGAAGGAAAAAAAATAGTTATAAGTACTATTGGGAAATGTTTCTTGAATAAATTATAGTTAGCATTTTCTCTTGCCTTGAGACAAATCTTTGCACTATTGCCACAATTATTTTCATCCTACAGAAAACTGCCAACGATGCAGGTGCTGAGGAAAATAGTTTTTAAAGCACTGCAGTATTTTATACTATTGCACAACCAACAGAAAAGAAAGATGACAAAAGGATAAAACTCTCCAATGAAGAACTGTAGTTTGCAGAGCCCTTCAGTGTTAATGTCAGTTTTCTGAAAAAGGCTTTAAATTATACTAATTTAGAGATTTTTGGGGACTGACTGTTGTAGGCTTAGAAATCTCACCTAGTTTTTAGCTGTTGCACCCAACTTAGCTTTGAACTGTAAATACCTTAATTAACATACTTCACCTATTTATAATTATGACAGCAGATGAAAGAAATGTTGTTGAATCTGAGTGTGATACACTCAACCTGTGACTTCTGAGATTGACACTGATTGCAGCTGAATAAATGTCATGTTTACTGCCACCAAGTTGTATTTCCTCTGTGTCAGCACTTTTCATCCCAAATCAGAAACTCCTTCTGCCCTACAGATATCTCACAGTGCAGGGTCTGATGGCACAGAGATCAGGACCTTTTTTTGCCCCTCCAGCTCAGCTCAGCCAGACAGAATTGCCCCAAGGTGCTCATTGTGTGTCCCAAAGGAGACAGTGCTGTTCTATTTGATTATAGTGATTAGATGTTCATTAGATGAACTCTCTGCTGAAAGTATAAGCACTAGAAATGGAATGAATGAAACCACAAGTAGTTAATCCTTCCACTGCAGGCAACGTTTCCACACAAACTGCCTTTTTTGTTTTCAAAGTGAAGCTCCTCAATGACAGGTTGGACCAGTTCATCCCCCCAGCTCAGGTTCCTCAGTGCAGAGTTTCCTACACAGAGGATTAGAAACCTGTTTGCTTGCTCAAACAAAAGTTTTCAAGCCCCAATTATCGTGTCAGCAACACCAGATGAAATGCTTTTGCAGCTGCTTTGCCAAACATTTTTCCAGGTGTCCATGTCACCCAGCATGGCCTAACAGCAGCAGCCACAAATAGAAGTGCCAGGAGTGGAAATGATTTCTCAGCTCAGAGTCTGACCACAAAATATTCAAGAAAAGCTGAGTGACAGAGCAAGGCTGGGGCTAGTCACAGAATCACAGAATGTCCTGAGCTGGAAGGGACCCACAAGGATCATCAGTCTAATACTTAGCCCTGCACAGGACACTCCACCAGGATCAGCTGAGTCCTGGCTACTAGCAGTGTGTGAACTGGCACCTGGCAGCAGCTGATCAGCTCTTTTCCCAGCATGGGGCAGGAGGACCTGCCTGGCACTACCTTGGTAATTGCTGTCAATTCAGAGACTGAGAAACTATCTTCTTTTCAGCTCTTTAAATGTGTTGTGCTGAACACTTGAAACAAGCCTGAACTGCAGCAATAAAAATTCAGCTGCTTTTCATCATTTCCCCCAGTAATTCCTATTCAATTTGGCTCTTTGAGATTGAGCATTTTTTTTTTTCTATCTGCTTTGGAAACAGCTGTCAAAAAACCCTTTGTGCTGCAAGAGCACTATTCAGGGAGACATACACTCAGACACCTCTGCACCCTCCTGTTCTCAGCAGCAATCCAGCACCACTTGGCAATGCCAGCACTCCATCCTGCTCCACCTTCAGCAGAGAGAACAGCAACAACCTGAGTGCCTTGTCCAGAGCAGGATCCAGACCACCAACCCCATTTCCCACAGCAATAGTACCTGGCTCCAGCTTCACTGCTGGGATTTACAGCTACAGCTCACAACTTTCCTGTTCATCCTCCTCATTCCTTCATCACTAATTGCATCTCAGCAGCTTTTCTCCTGCCCTGCTCTGCTGGATTCTCAGCCTAGGCCAGCCAGGAGGCCCCAGCCAGGAATTCAGTTGATGAAATGGCTGTATTATTAGCCAAAACATCATTTTTTCAACACCAATCACTGAATGCTATTTCTCCCCATCAGCCTACAAGAAGCAAATACAAATTTCCATCTGAGCCACTGCTGGGCCTGATGATTCCTCTCTGGTAAAAAGCACCAGTTTTAGGGGCAGCAGGAGAAGGTAAAGTAGGAAATTAGATTTTGAAGCTTGCAGTTTGCCCAATGCATCAGTGAAAAAAAGGAGCGTGGAGGCTGTGCAAGGTTTCAGCTCTGCTGCAGACACCCTGGTGCAAAAGTGGATGGATCTGTGCTGCCAACAGCTGGACAGCAGTTAAACTATGCAGGTCCTGCAGCCTGGTGTCACCTGCAGACTGCTCAAACAGCCTGAGGGTAACAGTGGAGGCAGCTCAGTGATGCCCATCCCTAGAGGAGGTGTGGTGCCAGCTGGGCTCTCACTGCTCCTGCCCCTGGAGAGCACCCAGCAAGGCTTTACAAAAAGTGATGAGACCTGCAGGAAACAGTTTTCCTTGGGTGTGTGTAACCACAGACATGAATGAGCAGTCCTGGGCACACCACACCCTCAGAGGGATCCCCCAGGGCTGTGGCTTCTGGCCAAACAGCATTGCAAGGAATAATGTCAACAACAACAAAAAAAGCCCAAAAGCAGAGCAGGAAACACCCCAGGACATTTGAATTGGTCTGAGCAAAAACTGGGCAGTACCATTAGCTTTTCCACCATACTCCTGCCAAAAAAAGCAGATGATATCACCAAGCATTGTGGTGGTACTGAACCTGCTCAGGGCACAGAGGAGGAAAATCCCATTGCAGGGGCAGGAGGTGCCTCCCACCTCTCTTTAACCACCACTCCCCAGTTCATCTTACCAGGTCCAAAGTGTCTCACTGCAGTCCAGGACCTCCATCCCAGCCCAGGGACAGCACCTCTACATCCATATTTTTGTGCCAGACTGAGTCAAGAGCCTGAAGTGTCACACTGTCAGGTTCCAGGGACATCTCACTCCTGTGCCTGCCACCACAGGGTGCCAGGCTAAGCAGCAGTGGCCACAACTGCTGTCCATGGGGACAGGAGGACTTCACAGGGTGGAGACAGAGAGATCCAGCCCTCAGTCCCTGGTGGGACCTCACCATCCACTGTTGGCAGGGCAGAGGTTCCCTTGACACCTCCAGGGGCACAGGTGATGTCCCTGTCACATTCTGGCCAGTCCCACTCTGTGTGTAGGGAGGAAGGAGAGAATCCCATCAATATGTACCCACCCCCAGCTCCACAGGGACCTTGGGATGAGGTTCCCCAACCAGACCCCAGGGATAACTGGGAGCAAGGACTCACTCCCCAATGTTTGCACTGCTCCAGTCTCACCAGGACCACTGTTAGGGTTTTGTAGGGGCTCCTCTGTTGCTTTAAGGAATTTTCCCCCATACATGTTATCAGAAGACATTGATGGTTGGATACTGTCACTGTTGTTTTGTTCACCTTGGTAGATATAGATCAATAAAGAACTGTTATTCCTATTTTCTCATCCTCTTGCCCAGTAGCCCCTTAGTTTCAGAAGTATAGTAATTGGGAGGGAGAGGGGCTGCATCTGTCTATTCCAAGGGATGCTCCTGCCTTTTTGGCAGACACCTGTCTCTCAAACAGAGACAACCACACAGACATCAGGTCTGTGAGCACCACATCATCACGACACCTCTCCCAGACCATGGAAAGGATGTTCATACCTGCCATGAGCTGGGGACTGGATGGAATGTGGGAAGGACAGGGGA
>NW_008680029.1:0-243 GCF_000695815.1 Acanthisitta chloris | reverse complement strand
AGGCCGTGCAAAAGCCGGAATAAGGGGCAGTTATGCACTGTAAAGCACATCAATCAGGAAACTCAAAAATCGGCGAGGGAAATTGAAAGGCAGATTGGGCAGCCCGACAGGTTGCTCAGAGAGTGCAAACAACAATGGCATTGATACCTACAAAACATGAAGTATCTCAATTCAAGTTATCTTCAAAACCAAAATATCCAACAGAAGACGAGAAACTGGGACAAGCAGTAGCTGCACAAAAGA
>NW_008680028.1:702-965 GCF_000695815.1 Acanthisitta chloris | reverse complement strand
TAGTGATGCTGGAAATGTCATCTGGAGGTGACTCCAAGGAATCCTTCATAGGAAAGCCTTCACTGCAGAGCTGTACAGGAAACAAACCCATTCCTTACTGATGTTATAGCACACCACTTGTCAGGTGGAAATGCTATTCGTGACTGACCAGTGGAGAAAACTGAAGTACAATCTGCCCTGGATTGAACTGAAGTCACCACTACAGAAAGGGACAATGCTGTGATTGAAGGTCATTTCATAGAGTCACAGACTGGTTTTGGTTG
>NW_008680028.1:0-675 GCF_000695815.1 Acanthisitta chloris | reverse complement strand
TCCCACCAGCCCAGGTTGCTCCAAGCCCCATCTAACCTGGCCTGGAACACTCCCAGGGATGAAGCAGTCACAGCCACTCTGGGCAACCTGTGCCAGTGCCTCACCGCCCTCACAGGGAAGAATTTCTTCCTAATAGCCAATCTAAATCTCCCCTCTTTCAGCACAAAGCCATGCCCTTGTGCTATCACTGCTTGCCCTTGCAAAAAGTCCCTCTCCAGCCTTCCTGTGGGCTCCCTTTAAGTTTGTAGACTCAGGGATACCTTCAGTGAGTGATGGTTAAACAGGATATTATAAATAAAACCAAAACAAGGTGCAGAAGTTTGTACCCAAACCAAGGTTTTTTGCTCACTTCGACAAGCTGTCTAACAAGGACTGTTCACTGAGGGTAAGGGCCACTGAGGGTAAGGGTTAGCCTGAAACCAAAAATGGCTTTGTTGGGTGGATTGTATAGGTAGCAGTGAAAACTATTGGGTTTACAGGAGAAAAAAGAGGGAGCAACTTTTCTGGTGGCAATAAACCCTGGAAGGAAAAGGAGAAAGATGGAAAGAGAACAGACTTCTGTGTCACCAGGCAGATGTCAGGAATTTGCGGGTTATTCTATTCAGAAGACATCTGGTTACTTTCGAAAGTTATCCTGGCAATCCCAGAAAATGTAGAGTTAGTGTTTCTGGAGGT
>NW_008680027.1:0-480 GCF_000695815.1 Acanthisitta chloris | reverse complement strand
AGGCCCGAAAAAAAACTAAAAAAAGCACCCTGCGCGAGAAGCGCGCAGGGTGCGCCGAGCGCGTGGGCTGCCCGCTCGGGGACACCTTCTGCGGGGACAAGAGGAGGGGGATGAGGCTCAGGGGAGGTTCTGGGGGGGCTCGGGGATCCCTTTTTTTTTGGGGGGCTCGGGGATCCCCCACCCCCCGAGATCCCCCGACTTACCTGCAAGGTGTAGAGGCGCTGGCCGCGGCCATTGCTGTACACCTGCAGGAACATGGCGTGGCCCAGTGGGAACACCTGGCCGGAAGTGCGGGGGACACGTGGGCCGGAAGTGCGGACATCCTTATCACGTGCGTGGAAGGGGCGTGGCTTGAGGCGCGGGGGGTGATGGGAGATGTAGTAGGCATGGCCATAGCGTTGAATGGGGCTTGAGGGGTCGTGGAGGAGATTTGAGCGGTCTGGGGGAGATTTGGGGGTCCTGGGGTACACTGAGGGGTCT
>NW_008680026.1:1396-1724 GCF_000695815.1 Acanthisitta chloris | reverse complement strand
GGGCATCAGCGGGGTCGACATGGCCAATAGGAGGTTACAGGAATCAGTAAAGAGATTAACATTACCAACACAAGGTTATGATGGGCATCAACAAGCTTAATGTGGCCAACAGGAAGCCATGGGGGCCAACATGGTCAACATGGCCTACAAGAGCACGTGGCGGTCATCAATGGGGTCAACGTGGCCAATGGGAGGTCATGGGGTGCATCAACAGGGTCAACAAGACAACAGGAGGTCATGGGGGGCATCAACAGGGTCAACAGGACAACAGGAGGTCATGGGGGGCATCAACAGGGTCAACATAGCCAACAGGAGGTCATGGGGGCCT
>NW_008680026.1:0-1344 GCF_000695815.1 Acanthisitta chloris | reverse complement strand
AACAGGGGGTCATGGGGGGCATCAACAGGGTCAACAGGACAACAGGAAGTCATGGGGGGCATCAACAGGGTCAACATAGCCAACAGGAGGTCATGGGGGCACCAAGACAGTCAACATGGCTAACAAGAGGTCACGAGCATCATCTATAAGCTTAATGTGGCTAACAGGAAGCCATGGGGGCCAACATGGTCAACGAAAGGTCATGGAAGTCATTAATGAGGTCAATGAGGCCAATGGGAGGTCATGGGGGGCATCAACAGGGTCAACATGGCCAGCAGGAGGTCATGGGCAGCATCAGCAGAGCACCATCTCCATGACCACCATGGCCACCACCATGACCACCATGGGCACCATCACAGCCACCATTGCCACCACCCATGACCTCCACTATGCCCACCACCACAGCCACCAGGGCCACCAAGACCACCATGGCCAATGTGGCCACCATGACCACCCCCATGTCACCATGGCTACCACGACCACCACCATGGCCACTGTGGCCACCCTGACCACCCCAGTGGCACCATGGCCAACCACAACTTCTACCATGACCTCCACCATGGCCACCACCACACCCACCAGAAACCACAAACACCACCATGACCACCACCATAGCCACCACGGCCACCCTGACCATGACTATGGCCATCATGACCACCACGACCACTAAAACCACCCCAATGTCACCAGGGCCACCAGGACCACCATCTCCATGACCACTATAACCACAACCATGGCCAATGTGACCACTGTGACCACCAAGACCACCCCAATGTCACCAAGGTCACCATGACCATGGCCAATGTGACCACTGTGACCACCAAATACACCCCAATGTCACCAGGGTCACCATGACCATGGCCAATGTGACCACTGTGACCACTGTGACCACCCCAATGTCACCATGGCCACCACAGCCACCAGAAGCCACAAGCACCACCACCATGGCCACCATAGCCACCATGACCATGACCACTGTGACCACTGTGACCACCCCAATTCCACCAGTACCACTGTGACCACGGGCGACGTGGCCACCACGACCACCCTGAGGCCACTGTGCCCCTCCCCCACGCACCCGCGGTGCTCCAGGGTCTTGATGTTGAAGCCCAGGGTGGGGGAGGTGCCCCCGACGTCCTCCCCATTGAGCCTCTTCAGCAGCGTCGTCTTCCCGGCGTTGTCCAATCCCCTGTGGGGGGCGGGGCCAGGGCTCACACCCATTGGGCAACGCCCTGGAGGCTCCGCCCCAACCAATCACCTCCCACTGCCACAGGGCGTGGCCACGCCCCAAACAGGCCACACCCATCAATCAAGCTCCACCCCAGAGCAGGACACACCTCACAC
>NW_008680025.1:1481-3329 GCF_000695815.1 Acanthisitta chloris | reverse complement strand
TCTCCAAGCTCCATCCCAACCCATTCCATACTTCATCCCTGCTCCCAGGCCGCAGAACCCGGAGCAGATCAGAATTCCAGGAGGGTTTTATCCCCCTTATTGTTCCTGAGGCTGTTGTACACACCTGGAAACTTGTGATCCCCTCAGGGAGAGGAGCCACAGCTTTTCCCTCTGTCCTGCTCCGGTGGAACAAACCCTCTCATGTTTTGGGAATGAGCATTTGATCCCAGGGATCCTCTTACCCGGCGCCGCCGCGGAGCTGTCGGAGCTGGAGCAGATAACCCCTGACCCCAGCCCGGGGGGGTTGGGTTGATAGATCCCAGCACCAACAGGGTGAAGGAGCTGGAATTTTGGGGGAATATCCAGGTGTTCTCCATGCACAGACTGGGAACAATTCCAGGCTCATGGATCTGGCAGCAATGGGAAGGAATTTGGAGCTGTGGATTTTGCCAAATGCCTCTGTGGGTTGTCAGAACTGAGTGTTTCTCTGTCCCAAACTGAGCTAGAGTTGTGAAATATTCCAAGCTGAGATTCCAAGTAGGTTTTGAGCTGCTTCTCCATGGAGATTCCATTCTTTCTGGAGCACTCCTGTCCTTCCAGAGGATTGAGTTTTTATAGCCTCAAGAAATGCTCAGATTTTCTTCCTGCTGTATCCAAGGATGCTGTGACACCTCTGGATCTTCAGCCACTTCCAAGTTTTTCATCCTTCCCAACATGCCCAAGAGTTGTCACCACCATTCCAGGAGAATTCCTCCTGCTCCTGAATCCCCACAGAGCTCTCAGAGTTGACTCCCAAGAACCACAGCAGGAAAACTTTGATGTTTTCCTGCTCTTTTCCATCCTCTTGACCTTTCCACCACCTCCACAGAAACAAAACATTCCAAGGAGAGTTAACCATGAGGTCATTTCCTTGGAGATGACTCCAGGACTTTACCTGTCTCAGCAAGGCCCCAAAAATTCCTCACTGAGGTGTGTCCCCTCAGGTTAGACCTGGCAGAGGTTGCACAATGCCAAGTGGAGGTGGAAAAAAAGGCAGCAAATCCTGCAGGAATGAAGGGAAATGGATCTAAACAACCTCTGGGTGCTGCTTCCCTTCCATCTGGGTTTGCTCTCTTGGCCTTGGGCCACTTGGCCTGGCTCCCAATTCTCTGTGCCAGGAGCTGTGCTGAGGGAACAGCTTTTCCCTATGGATCTATTGTCCCCAGGCCTCTCCTTCAGCTCCAGAGGGTCCTTTTTTTCCAGCCCTGGGAACAGGAACAACCTCCCTGTGTCTCCCTCAGCTCTGTGGCTTTGTCTTTTCCTGCTCTTAGGGTGTTTTCAATCCAATTTTCAGCAAGGATTTCATCCAGCAATCCCAAACCAGGATCTCTGGCAGCTCCTGTGCTCAGGAATGGGGAGAAGCTCCTTGGAAACATTGGGAAAGGATTGGTTTCCTGCAGGAATAATTTTGATTGGAAATTTGAACAGCCTCTTCCAGCCCCAAAAAAATAAAAACCTGCCTGTTATTTTTTTTTTTTTTCTTTTGGCACAGGATCCCAAAACTCCAAGAAAAGGTGTTGAGGGCAGGGAAGGGTGAGACACAGCCTGAAGGGTTCAGGGTCTGGATCCAGCCTGGAATTCCTTCCCTTGGGAAGGGCTGAGCCTGCAGCCAAGCTGAGCTCACTGGGCATTCTTTCCTACCTCCTATTTTTAGCTGCTCCTGCCTGGAGTCACCACAAGGACCCAAAATTCCTGGGTTGACACTCTCAGTTTGGCTTGGCAGCAGGAAAGGCTGTTGGGATCAGCTCAGGGTTGTGCCTGAAATCCAGAGAGCAGAGCAAAACCAGCCAGGAGAGGCTTGGGAAGTGT
>NW_008680025.1:0-1455 GCF_000695815.1 Acanthisitta chloris | reverse complement strand
GGAATTTGGTTTTCCCTGGAAAAACTGTGCCAGGAAGCTCAGGGTGTCCTCAGCCTTGGTGGGGTTTGGAGTAGAGGGAAATACTGGATACAGGAGAACTGGTCTGGGTGGAAATACTACTCCAATTCCTGTTTGATTCCCATCTGGATAACCCTGAGCTCAACTCTGCCCTTTCCCTGAATCCCTGAGAAATTTTGGAGCTCCAATTTCCCATTTTTGTTGCTCTTTTTGACTCTTTTCTCCCCCAGTTCTGACTGTGCTCTTTGTCCAGATGTTCCTTCAGCTGCTTTGTGTCCTGCTCAGCGGGTTTGGAAAATTGATGACTTCCAGTGCTTCCCAATCCATGTTTTCCCATGATTTTTCTCCTCTTCCCTGTTCTCCCAGGACGCCTGAACTGGTGGGCGAACGTGGATCCGAGCTGCCAGCGCCTGCTGCCCCTGGCCACCACTGGGGATGGGAACTGCCTGCTCCACGCTGCTTCCCTGGGTAAAAAATCCATGGAAAAACCCCAACCATTCCCAGGGCACAGCCCAGAACCTTTCCCTTGGGAGCAGCACCCAGAACTTCCCATCTATTCCCATGGGAAAACCAAAGTGCCGCCCCTGCCGTGGTCGTGAGGCTCCTTGGGATGGGGTGATGGGAATATCCTTCCAGCAGTTTATCTGCTCCTCAAATCCTCTGGAGCAGGAGGATTTGTGGAGCAGACAAATCCTCATCCCTCTGGATTCCTGAAGGAAATGTGGGATGACAGAACTTGCCCCTTTCCCTCCTCCTGCGCAGGTTGGAGGAACTCGATGTGTTGGGGAATGATGTCAACTCTTCCTGACTCTTCCCATCCATCCCTTCCCTCCTGCAGGAATGTGGGGATTCCATGACAGGGATCTGATGCTGAGGAAATCCCTCTACACCCTGATGGATAAGGGGATGGAGAGGGAAGCTCTGAGGAGGAGGTGGCGTTGGCAGCAGACGCAGCAGAACAAAGAGGTGAGAAATCTTTGGGAAGAAATCTTGGGAAAACATCCCATGGGTCTGGGAAGTGTCTCCTGTCAGATTTTGAGGGATTTCTCCTCTTCCTTGGGTTGGATGTGGCTGCTGATCCCTGTTGGGAAGCTGCAGAGGAACTTTGTGGTAGGAAGTGCAGCGACAGGACAAGGAATGATGAGGAGAAATTGAAAGGGGAAAATGAGATTGGATGTTAGGGAGATGATTTTCCTTGGGAGAGTGGTGAGACACTGGCACAGGTTGCCCAGGGAGAGGCTCTGGTTGCCCCAAGGAGGGTGTGGCTGCCACAGGGAGAATTTCTAGATGCCCCAAGGAGGGTGTGGCTGCCACAGGGAGAATTTCTAGATGCCCCAAGGAGGGTGTGGCTGCCACAGGGAGAATTTCTAGATGCCCCAAGGAGGTTCTGGATACCCCAATGAGAATTTCTAGATGCCCCAGTGAGAAGTTCTGGAT
>NW_008680024.1:1320-19714 GCF_000695815.1 Acanthisitta chloris | reverse complement strand
GGCGGCGCTGACCGGAGCCTCTGGGCAGCGGCGCTGGGCTCCGCGGCTCTCCAGCGGGCGGTGGCTCTGCTGGGCCAGGGTCTACCTGCTGGTCTGTAGCTAAAGGCCTTGGGATACTTGTCGTATCCCGGTGGTGTTTTGGGTATGCTCCTGAACACGTACGAGCAGCCTAATTCATCCCCTCATGCCCTGAGCGGAGGGTGTGAGCTCCTGGAGGTTGCCTCTCGCATGCCTTGCCTTGTCTTTGTGGGGTGCAAAAAATGTCACCATCAATGCTCTTACTGAACTTGAAGTACTCCAGGGTTTATCCCTTTTAGGTAGACTCTCTGTAATCACAATCTCTGCAGGTCTATTCTGTGTCTCAGGCACTCCACTAAATCACTTGTATGTAAATTTCTCCTGTCTTCCTCCAGAAACAAGCCAACGGAGTTGAGCCCACCTCCTGCCTGTGTGTAAACACAGCATCACCTTGCTTCAGCATCATGGTCTTCTGCACACTCAGATGTCAGATTTGTCTCAACTATAAGTAATGCAGGGATAATCTGTTAAAAAGAGGGATGGCTTAGAAAAATGTCTCAGGCAAGCTTTGGGCAAGTTGTTTAGATTTTGTAAGTAACTTTCCATCAGTCAAATGTGGACCAACAATGTTTCAAGGAGCAATTAACGAACTGCTGTTGGCACTCTGAGCACATCATTAAATGCTGTGTGTATTGGGCTCCCTGCTGAAACATCAGGAGAGAGGTGGTCCAAAAGCCATGCTTCCAAAACTGGAAGTTGCTGAAAAGTTGCCTTTGCATCTTAGAACAGCAACAAATACCAAATAAATAAAAATCAACTCCCAAAACCTGAGCAAGAGTTAAGTTAGACTGTTGGAGGAGATGTAAAAACAGGCTTTCAGATCATGGCTGTGCAAAGTGCTACCACAGACTTAATGGTGTGTTGGGACCATTCAAATGTAATGTGGGTTTTTTGGGGTTGCACTGGGGAGGAGGACTGTGCTGTACTGGGTCTTGCCAGTCTGGCCCTGTTTTTGTACTAACCTCCACCAGAAGGCCAATGTCCTTGTTTGTTTGCTTCCTGCTCTTCACCTGACTGGGCTGAGTCACTGTAAGATGAGAAAGAATGGCTCTGTTGTAATTGTAGTGTTTCAGAAAATCTGGATTTCCCTTCTGGACCTCTTACTGGAAGAGAAAGGGGAATCTGGAGAGAGAGATGAGACTTCCCTAGAAAAATTGGGTTAGTTGTATCCTGTAAGCCTTGTGAGGTATCCAGGAAGGAGAAACTTGCAGGCTGCTAATGGACTTGGTAACACTTCACTTTCCAGGCTGCTTTTTCAACGTCTGGGCTTTTGGCCAGGTTGTACCCAAACTTTTGGCATAATGCCCTGGAATTACCGGCCCAGCAGCTCTCCTTGTGCCCTGGGCTGTGAATCCCTGCCTCCCAGCACAGTCTGCCCCAGGGCCTTTTGCTGGGGTCTCTCTCACTTGTCCCCTACCCTGCCTGCTCCAAACCTAGCTCACTCTATGGGGGGGGAAACCCCAGATGTGGGCCCACACCTGATCCACCCTATGACCACTAGTCAGGGCTGTACTTGCCATACTTCAGCTGTCTCATGGTGGCTGTACCCAGGTTAAATCTAAACTTTGGCCTTCTACCAGCACATGACACAGTTCTCTCTGGCTGGAACAGTTTCCTCCAGCTCCTGTAGCTCCAGCACTGTGACAACCATTTATTTTTTTATTTAGAAACCTGCCCATGGACATATACAGAGCCAGAGCAATGGTGACAGTTTATTTAAGTGAAAAGAGGAGCTGGTGAAGTGAAGCTGTGCTGAATCCTCATCCAGCCCATAACAATTACTTGCTGTGCATTTGACCTTGCCAAGCATGACACGGATTATGAAGCTGAACTGGAGCTTGAGGTGGCCATACAGCATCCCACCCCAGAACAGCTGTCTTCTCTGCTAAGCCTCTATAAGTTGCTGTTCTGCCAGGCACATGTGTATGTGCTAAAGCAGCAGCATGGCATATCGGCCTGTGCTTATGCCAGCTGGGACACAACTGTGTGCCACAACACTTTGATTACTAAATTTGCTGCTGAATTCAGCACTTGGCCCTCTTGAAATGGTGCAAAGTATTCACAAGATGGTCTTCTGCCTGCCATCAGCCCTTCCTTGTCTTGGAGCCAGCATACCATCCTTCTGCCCCATGGAGAAGTGATACAGGGAGATACTTCCCCAGTGAACCCAGATAAACAGCTGCACATCAAAACCTTCTATTTGCAGCTGAAGGATTATTTCCCTGTCTTATCACCACCCACCAAAAAAGAAAAAGGAGAAAAGAGGTCAAATCAAATCCTAAATGCAGAAATGCTTAGAAAAAAGCAACAAGTAAAGGACTGAATGATTAACAGCTTCCCAGACTCCTGGGGATCTTCACTGCCCTTGTGCACACACACACAGGGTGCGGCTCAGGGTGGAAAGCTTTGCTCCCTCCCTCTCCAGCATAAGGACACAGATAATGGGGCTGTGTGTGAATAGAACTCTAGCCCAGATTTCAATTTCCTATTTATTTCCTCCCTCCACACTCCCTCTTTCTCTCCTCACCTTGTTATCACCCATTCATGCGTCCTCCTGATTTTTTTCTCTGCCTGTTATTTTCTTTTACGTGCAACAACTGTGCCTCTCGCCTGCTTCTTTTCCCAGTGCGGTCAATTCTCAATTTTATCAAAGATGCAGCCATACACAGTATCCTTCCTACCACCGAGACCTTGAAGGCCTGTAGAAAAGAGCCAAATTTCCAGCTGTCAGTATTAAAAACACCTTGTTCCATGTGCAACAGAACTAATGAAGCCAGGTTTCGTGTGGCTTTGTCTCTGTCTCACTCATTACTATATCCTCGTCTCCCCTTTCTTTTTCATGTCTGATGTGGCAATCTCTTCTCGGTGGCGAGAAGAGGCCACGGTTGCAGGTCAGGAGCAGCACACATGCTGCCTGCACAGCGCGGCTGCCTGTGATGCTGGGCTGGCTGGCTCCTGCCAAACACAGCCCTTAACAGCCGAGCTCCTCCTGCATCTCTCTCTGTTGGAAAACTAATTTGAGTCTCTAGTCACTGATGCTTGCAAATCCCTGGGAACTTAATTATCTTTGAGGCTTCTACCTCTTTTATTCATTTGTTTGCAACTAGTCAGTGTGTTCTGACATTTTTATGAGGGGCTGATGGGCAGATAAACAGTTAGCTGATTGATTATCAGCCTTTAGGAAGGAAGGTTGTTGCCCTGTGGTCATGGAGATAACCTGAAAGCAACCCAAACAACTGAAAAAGAACATCAAATCCTTTAAAGTTATGAAAATTGCACTTTCTGTGTGCGGAAAAGTTTGATTGTCTACAAGCCCACATGTCTGAGCAACCTCTTTACAACCTGCTTGGGGATGTCCCATATCTCAGCTCTCTTCTGAAGGGGGAGGGGGGGAAGAATGAGGAAAGGATTCTCTCTGGTTCAAGCAGCAATATGTCTACTGTACCAAGCAACAGCTGAGATTCAACCTGCCCTAGCACTGCTACTGCTGCCATCCTTTATAAGAAATGTTTACCAGTAATGGGAAAGCAAAGAGCACAAGTAGGACACTACCTGAATGGTTTTAGTCTCCTGGCTGACATAAACAAGGGATATACAAGACTTTTTCACTCTCCATCTAATGTCTTTGGTTTGGATAGGGCACTGCATTGTCTTCTGCTAGTGACTGAAATGACCCTAATAAACATATTTATATTTTTACAGTCCATAAATCACCCTGGGATCTACTTTTTCTGGATGAAAAATGCCAGATAAATCTAAGGTGTTATTATTAAATTTGTGAAATGTCACTGTGCACATCCTGATTTTCATGCCCTTTGCACCGAGCTCACATGGCAGATCAATTTGTATACATTTGGAGTTGTTTTTTGGTTGATGGATTTCTCAGTGCCCATTTTCTAACAATCCAGGGAAAAAATGTTGAAGAGTAAAATAACCTAAGTTTTATTGTACAATTCCCTTCATTTTTTTCCTTTGATGTTAGAAAATATTTGAACCACCCAGAGAAGGTGAGTTTTAGTATTTCCTAACCAATCATTACCTGATACATTTGTTTACCCCTGTGCAAAATGCTACTCAGCCAGAATTTTGCTTTTGTTTAGTTTAGCAAAAATTTTGCATATACTTTGCTACAGATAGAAATTGCTGCACAAAGCTATGAGATAAAAAAACCTGGATACAATTTCCACATGGAAGCCACAGAAAGCCTTGTGTGGATGTCTGCAATGTCTATATGCATATGCATAGCTACAAGTAGCAGACCTGAGAGTCAAGACTTGACATTCTGACCTTGCCCTGTTTGCACCCAGTTGTGTGTGAGCTGAGTTAAGATATCCTTGATTAATGAAGAAGTGCATATGGGCAATGTTTATATTTTTTAGTCCTATCTTGAATTTTCTGAGGAATTTAATTTTAAAAAAAACAAAAAACAAAGCCAAATGAAATTTCAATAGGAAGTTGGTTTAGTGTTGTTTCAAAATGTAGGTAAAATTAAAATCAATGTAAAATGTTGACAGTGAGTATTTGGACCTGCCCTTTTTTTCCCCTCCTCCTTTTTTTTTTTTTTTTTTAGTTTAAATAGGCCCTTCACAAGCACACACACCTCTGTATATATATAAACCAGACAAACCAGCATTTCCAACGTTAATTAAGACAGCTGCCTAGCTAAGATCCAAAGACATTGCCCTGCCATTCATTCTAACCACAGACAATATACCTACATGCCATGGTATTGCTAATTCTGCAACCAGTTGGAGAACTGGCTATTGGAATCAACTAACTGCCATGCATGCTGCTATAAATATATCTATATTGTAGAAAAAAATAATTTAATCTCATTATCTACTAATACTTGAACTAGTTTTATTATGGAGACGTAGGCTGTGGGAAGACAATTACAAGTAAGAGTGCATGATTACAGTCTTCTGTTCAGGACTGAAAAATCAGATTTAACTATTCTGTGCTGGAAATAATGCATTTTTTAACATCAGTAACCTCAGATACTGTATAATTAATATTTTCCAAATATATAATGCAGAAATTTTGTGTTTATACTATTCAAGTGTATCTGGACTATAGTAGTTTATCATACAGCTTAAATAGTAGGAGTTTAAGATGGTACAACAGTGTTAGAGAAGCATTTATCATTTTCAAAGACTTAGACTGGTCAGAATTCATCAATGACACTTCAGTTAAGGCAGAAAAATAAAGTATTGACTACTAACACAGTCTGTACTTTACCTTTTTATTTGTAGGAAGATTTCCAAAATAATATGGGTATTTTAAATGACTAGCTGAGCTTCCATCATGTGATGGCAACTAATCAATAAATCATGTGTCATTGTTGTGGCTCAGCATGTCAAATAGCTGCATTTCAGTGTCCAAATTTACATGTTTTCCGCAATTTTTTTGTTGTACATTTCTAGCTCATTAGCCCTGGTTCTAAAAGTGATTATTTTCATGTCAATGAAGGTAGTATAAAACCCACGTCTTATCTACTTCTGCCACAGGGAGGAGATGAAATGGGGTAATCAACGGGAAGCTTCTGTTCCTTAACACTGCTTGCCACCCCATGTGGCTTTTCCTTCTGAGCAACATGGAAAAATACAGGGCACCCTGCTGGACATACTGGACATTTTGATGGTCACCGGAGACAGTAAAAGAATGAGTGTTTTTGAAAGCAGATTTTGGCATACATAAATCATGAGGTTTGTACTGAGGCCTGGGACATCCAACGCAAAGGATTTTGGGTAGATAACAGCATGAAGGTGGACTAATAGATTTTCGATTACCCTGCCTGTCTCTGCTACATTTGCCCACCAGAACTCAAGTGCAATCTTCATCTGCCATATGAAAACTGGCCTGCACGAGTAGGTGAAACAGCTGGCCAGTACACATCCAAATCTCTGGTTTAAGGACAGTGGCAAACAGCAGAAAAGGCATTAACCTTTGTTATGATCTCCCATTGCCATTAATCACATTTTGAGTGCCTTTGCCACTTTGTCAGAGTATCTAAAAAATGTTCTTGATGAAGGCAGTTGGTTCACGTGGACTCAGGCCAGAATAAAGCGATGTTTGTCCTCAGAGAGAGATGCTACAAAGAACTGACCGAAGTGCAGTCACTGTCTTTTGTTCACAGTAAACAGCCCTAGTTCATCAGGATATCGCAAAATCTCAATGTAGTCCATGCATCAGCCTTAAAAATGCCCTTTTTTTCATGTTTTAATTTATTAGAAGATTAAGTTATTTTCTTCTGGACAATAACTCAGGATGTAATAACCCCTATGTTTATCACAGGCACATCAGATAACTGGAACTCATGCAGTCTGAAGAGAATTGTGAGAGTTTGTATAGGTTTCTGCAAGTACAAAACACAGATGCTCAGTTTTCTGATGACTGTGCTTTATGTCTCTCTCTTTATATATATGCATCAAGCCTGTGCTTGTGCTCCTTTCCTGGATGCAATGTAAGAAAGCCTGGGTCTTCACTTCCAAAGTGATTAATAGTTGAGGCTGTAGCTATATTTCATTCTAATAATTCTTGCAGAAACTGCACTCCTCTGAGAAATCAGAACACTAAGCCTGGCATAAAATTTGTGAGAGCTGAACAAAATTCAGTCATATCAAATCAGCTAAGGAACTGTCTTGTACAGTGGCTCAGGCAAATCAGGATTTTGATCACCTCTTACATAGTTCTGACTGCTTCTTCCCTTCAAGAAAACTTTTACAATATAAACGCTTTTTAACCAGGGTGGTGCCTCCTCTCAGGGCTTGTTGCACAAAGAGGCACTGTTGGGAGCAGAAGTCCCATACCAATGACCCTCTGTGACATGTGGTCTTTCTGCTGGGACCACATCTATTGCATGACCTCATGCACGGAGGTTCAGAGACCCAGGGGGCTGGAAAGGACGTCTGAGGTATCGAGTACATATGCCTGACTTGAAACAGTATCACCTACACCTATAGGTAAATTTTGACTTGTTTGTCCAGACAAGGGCCACAAAGTTGATCAGAGGGCTGGAGCACCTCTCCCATGAAGAAAGGCAAAGAGAGTTTGAGTTGTCCAGCCTAGAGAAGAGACGGCCGCAGGGAGACCTCATTGTGGCCTTTCAGTACTTGAAGGGGACCTCTAAGAATGATGGGGAGAAACTTATTAACCAGGCTTGTTACAATAGGACAAGAGGTAATGGTTTTAAACTGAAGGAGGGTCAATTTAGATTAGATATATGATAGAAGTTTTTACAGTGAGGGTGGTGAAATACTGGCACATTTCCCAGAGAGATGGCTGATGTCCCATCCCTGGAAACATTCAAGATCAGGGTGAATGGGGCTTCAAGCAACCTGATCTAGTTCAAGGTGTCTCTGCTCACAAAAGGGGAGTTGGACTAGCTGATCTTTAAAAGGTAACTTCCAACCCAAAGTATTCTATAACTCTATGATACTATGATTTCCTAAAAATCTCCATTGATGGAAGTCTGAGCATTTTGTGGCCATCTATCCACTTCTTAGTTGTTATTGTAATCTTAATATCCCATATGAACCTTCCTTGCTGCAGATGAAATACTTTGTTCCTTATGTTAACAAGGATACTGAAAGCAGGTAGGTTGTTCTTGTCTCTTAACAAAAACCCTTTATGTATTTGAAAATTGTGATTATACCTTCTCTAAGCCTTCATTTCTTTACATTTCTTCCCAATCATTCAAACAACCTGCATAGGCTGAATTTTCTGTCTCTGATTATTTTCTGGACCTGTGTAAATGGGCAGCTTCATCCCTGAAATGCTGTTTCTAACAGTGGCCATGATCCTTCAGCTGAACCCTGACCAGTGGTGAATGCAGTGGAAAGATCATGTCAGGTGCTCTGCAAGTTGTACTGCTGTTTTATGAAACTTGGAAGTCTGAGCTAAAAGGGCTAGGGGGAAATGGTGCACTGAAATGGAGAAAAATTGATCCATGTTAGTATGGGAAGTGTGGAGCCTTGCAGCAGATGGCTTTTTGCTTCTTCAAGTATGGCAATACTTCTGTGGAGGTAAAGTCTACTATGAATACATGACCAATGCCAATGTTATAGTACACTGAAGATGTTATTTAGTCATGCTGGATTTGTTTAGTTTTTCATTTAGCCTCCTTTATTTAGGTGACCAAGGAAGAAAAAGATATAAAAGTAATAAATACAACTTAAATTAACTAGCAAAATAAGGGTCTGGGAGATCAAACTTCACCGTCATTAGAGAAAATGATCAAACATCCATGTAGAGGTCCAAACAGACACTGGTATACTCCTTTTATGTGCTGGAATTCAGTCAAGTCCTGCAGAGCTGCCCAGTGCCCAAACTAAAATACCCTGTCAATGCAACACTAACACAATGATGTGACTCCCAAGGCAGCCATCTTTCACCTAACAGCATGAAGCCTGAGCAGGGAGTTTGAATCTGAAGTCTGTTTATCTGGAGGCACACTAAAGCAGCAATTGGAGCTGGTAGCCTGGAACTCCCATCTCCAAATCTTCAATCTAACTACATTTCTGCTGCCTTTCGCACCTCTCCCAAGCAGTTCTCTCAGCATGGTGCTACACAGAAGAGAGCAAATGAACACTGACTAGCAAATGATGATTAATGAACACCTTGTCCCTCTGTTTTACTGTCCTTCCTCTCATAACATGTCCTTGATAATTAATTTCTTCAGGAGGGATTTCATATTATAGCTAAGATGGTCTAAGGTTCTCTTCGATGATTGATGATCCCTATCTCTGTCCCTGATTCTGGTCTTCTAATTCCCCAGCATTGTGGTCCAGCTTTGGTGCACCTCTGATCCCATAATGAGCATTTTTTGGGAGCCAACCATCAGCAAACAAGAAAAAGTGATATACTTTTCTTTACTACCAGAATGCCTGATGATCTTGCTCACAGAGCTGGTTTACCACAAGGTCAGGATGGTGCCAACACTGGCACATGAATGGGAATGGGGTGAGAACAGAACATGCAGGCAGCAGACCACTAGATCGACTACTCGTAAGCCTCTACATCCCTTCTTGCTGTTAGAGGAGAAAAAAGTCATGGGAAGCAATCATCAGGAGTTTCATTTGTGTTTTTGCTTCTGAAAAATGCATTTTTAAAAATACTTGAGCTTCAGCTCCTACATTCCTCTGAAGTTGCAGCCGTCTGTGCTTGAAGTAGGTGGAAGGCTTAAGAATGAGATTGTTACAAAAAGGCAATGCAGTTTTAATCCTACTTTGATGATTTATTTTTCTGTAAGTTTCCACTCCTCAGCCAGTCTCAGAGCAGAAGTCAATAATGCAGTAGGAGCATTCATGTATTAAGCTTTCTGCACACCAGCTATCATGGGGCGCAAAAGTGCTATGTGTGCAGACTCCTGCTGCCACTTGCCTCTCCTGCCTCCATTGCTCATGGAAGGATGGGGGCAGCAGGAGGGTCAGCACAAGCCAGAAATCATGCAAGATGAGAAATGGCTGGAGAATTTCGACTGACAAGCAAGGGACTTGTAAGAGGCAAAATTTAAAGCATCATTGCAGTTTTCCTTGTTAGGAGGCTATTAAGCTTCCTACAACAATGACAAGCCTGATAGGATCTAAGCAATATTGTATGGCTGAGCGCTGAATGAGGCTCTATCAGGCATTAGAATCTGTCCCTAATGTTTTACTTCTGATACTCAGGAAATTTTGTTCTGCACTTGGACCAGAAGAGAAATAACATTTGAGTAAAATAAAGAAAAACAACCAAACATTTGGCAAATACATTATTTTAATTGTAAATGTGGTAACTATTTGGAAACGTTGTTATTTTCTGGCAAGCGCAGTGCACACATGTATTTTATTAGTCACCCAACACATTAGATCTGTGATAAATATACTTCCTAAAATAAATTTGCTCAGTATTTAGAACTTTTGTCTTCTTTATTCAATGAATCTCCAAAACTGTAGCAGATGGAGAGGGGAAAAACATTTTTGACCTCAGAATGAATAGTTTGATGGAATTTTAACAGACAGATGACTTCTGTGTGTTAATGGCATCTTATTCAAAATGGTTACTGCCATGGATCACAGCGCCGTATTGCAGGCTTCTGATAAGTATTGCTGTAGAGCACATTTAAATCTGGTTTGGCAAAAAAGGGTAGAAAGAAAAATAACTTCACATACCGCATCTGCTCCTCAGTTCTTTAGCAGTTTTTGTAGTTTGACATGCATTCTTATTTTTACCATATTTTCCTAAGAAATAATGCTTATGCAGAAATATTTTTGATTTTTGTCTGTTGCCTCCCAACAAATTTGGAACCATGGAAATTTTATAAAAATGGGTATAGAGGTAGAAGTAGCCAAATTGGTGTCGTAAAGGAAAAATGTGGTCTCAGTGAGGTTGGTAAGCATCAAGGAATTGAAACAGGATAGATTTTGGCATGCTTCAGGCATGGGAAAGGGTTGAAAAGGTTGCTGTCACAGTTTTAGGCACTGAGAAAGAGCCATAAGATTAGCTGCAGAGCTGACTGATTTTTATGATTTTATTATTTCTCTGTGACTGTTGTGTGCGTGATACAAAGTGAAGTAGATACTTTACTTCATTTTTAGTTGCTTTGGATATTTTTCACAACAGCAACTGCTTACAACCAAAATCTTGTTTGTCTCTGGATGTTTGAGACATGTGACCCACTGAGAACTTCTGCAGGTTGGTCTCCTGGAGTGGCTGGTAGAGGAGTGGACTCAGGTTTTGCTCTCACCAACGTTTGCAGCCTCTTGTTAACTCTGTGCATATTGATAGCCCAAACGGGAGTATTTTTATAGGTTTAAAACGAAGCACATGTGCAAGTGTTGGTAGGGTCAGTTCCTGTGAGCTCAGTGTTTCTATCAGCTAATAGAGCAGCTCTCTTAGCTCAGGTGAGGTTGACACGAGTGCCTTACAGAAGGTTTAATTCTCACTGACAGCTCTTGTTAGCTGCTTATAAGTTTTCACATGGTGTCTTTGTTTTCCAGTGGTGTTTTGCCTGATTCTGAATACCTCAAAGTGTTTCATGCCTGCAATTTCATGTGAAAGCAATATTCATTGTCTTTCCAAAACATGTGCTGCAGGAGTCCGAGAGAGAAAACCAAATGAAAGGTCTTTTTAGGGGTGAAAAACATATCAATCTGTGCTAACAGCAGATTTTAGCAGCCTCTTCTGCTGCACTCCTGTGGCCAGGAAAAGGAAAGTTCTTTCTTTCCTCAAAGAAAATTGCCCCCCTAATGTTACTCTGAGGCAGGGTGAGGAGAGTGAAGAGGAAATTAGTGTTTCTTCTCTTTTTGTCATTTTGTTCCACTCAAAGGCTGTTAGCAGCCAATGAAAAGCAGTTGAGCTCCTGTTGGATGCCTTCTTTGTGTATTAGGCAGAGGGAGATGGCAGCTGGCTGCAAAGGATTGGCCCTTTTCACCAGAAATCATTGAAATTCCCTTATCCTGGCCCTGAACAAGCAAGCAAGGAAACAACAGCAGGAGATAGCACGGTGTGTTGGCAATGGAGGGAAACAGCCACAGAACAACTGATGTGAAAGCCTTTAGCTGAAATCAGCATGCGGCCCATGCAGCCGGCCAGCCCGGCTGCCTGTAGCTGCAGAGAGGTATTTACACCTTGGACAAAGTAAGAGTAGTGCTAAAAAAACCAGGAGAGAATCATTAGACTGTGTTTGTTAACGGAACAGTGCTTTATCTTCAAAGTGTTGTGCACAATTAATCAATATATTCCGCAAGAGCAGTAAATGGATAGCATTCATTATCACCCAGTCACTATTTTGCAAAACAGATTTAAAGTGATGAGAAGAAGATGCACTTGAAACCTTGGGAAAGACATTTTTAACCTGTTTGAACTGGTGCAAGCCCATTTTGAACTATTTCGTACCACCTTGTCCTGTCGCTCTCTGTTTTACCAGGCAAGAATTACCTGCATGGTTGGTGGGCATTTCAGTGTCCTCTTTTGCCACTTTGGTGTCTGCCTGTTTGGAGCTAGAATGAAATATGTTCACTTCATAGAAAGATATGATTACTCTTGGAGGATAGTCATCACTTTTAATCATTAGCAGAAGTGGTCCTAAACCAATATTTTATGTGAACATCCTCATTGAGTGTGCACCTGCTCTCTGGATTCAGGAGAAGCTGGACTGGAGCTGTGTTTGGTTTGAACCTAAAACATGTTGCCTTCTCCAGGTTCTGAGAGGATGGGTATTCAATGGTGTTTGGATCAGTCCCTAACTCCTGGATTGAATTTAAGCTACTGGCAGCAGCAAAATAAAGCTACAACCAGCCCTCCAAGGCAGGCAGATTCCAGTTAATATCTGATTAGCTACAGAAATTATACGTAAAGTCAGACATTCCTACATGTTCTCACATAATAATACATAGGGTCTAGATCACAAGTCTTGTGAGGAGTAGCTGAGGGAGCTGAGGTTGTTTAACCTGGAGAAAAGAAGGCTCAGGGGAGACCTTATCACTCTCTACAACCACCTGAAAGGAGGTTGCAGTGAGGTGGGGGTTGGTCTCTTCTCCCAACTAGCAAGCCATAGAATAGAAGGAAATTGCCTCAAGTTGTGCCAGGGGGAGGTTTACATTCGATATTAGAAAAAATTCATTCACAGAAAGAGGTGTCAAGTATTGGAAGAGGTTGCACAGGGAAGTGGTTAAGTAACCATTGAGGTATTTAAAATTTAGTGGTGGATTTGGCAGTACTGGGTTAAGAGTCAATCTTGATGATCTTAGGGGTATTTTCCAGCTTAAACAATTCTATGACTCTACACACTAGAAGATAAAATCAGCCCAGAAAGATATTTCAGATCATGGAGAGCTCTTCTAACATAAAACAGTACAGCAGTGATGTTAGTTGTCTGAGTATTGTCACTTAGTGAGTAACAAACCTTTTCAAAGTTGTCTTGTCATTCATAGGACAAAGTCACTTCAATATGGATGCACAAGTACCAGTTCCAAGAAATACTGGCAGCCTTTTCATTATGACTTTTTTCCCACCCCCCTTCTCTCTCCCTCCCGCCATCACTCCTTTTTTTTCCCCAAAGAAAGCACTGCACAATGGCAGCAAGAGGAAAAATCTGTGAAACTCTGGGTCAACAAGAAGGTCTCATTTCTATTAGATTTGTTGGGAACCTTTAGATATCTCTTTTTTTAACATTAGGCTTCTAGTGCTGCTTGCTTCTGTAGTCTTTGTAATTTCAGGCTATTTGAAATTACTCTGAACAATCCTTTAGATGTTTTTAGTGCTTCCTAAAGAAAATCTACTCATTATAAACATCACTAGCTCCAATAAAAATGGAGCTTGTACACTAGTTCCAAGGTACTTTCTTCTATTTCTATTATGTTTCATTTAATGCTTGTGAGATTATTTGTTCACATAGCATTTTGTTTGTGATAACAGCCTGATAGATAGAAAAGGTCACTGATTAATTTATGTTGTTATTAAATTATCCAAGTTTCAAGTATTACAATATTACAATATAAATATTGTGAATCAAAATGCAAAGAGCTGAGGAAATTAAAAATTAAAAAATAAAAATGCCTTTGAAGGTACACACTTTAGTCTAATTTGTACTGAACAGTAATCTGGCCATGCAGAGAGCTCAATGAGCTGAATTGCAGGTCCAAGCTGTGCCACAGATTCTTGTACTACCTTAGATCACCATTAGCAACTGCATTTTTAAAACAGTTGCTGATGTGCAATGTTTCCATCTTTGTATCACCTAATAGGAAAGTGGCAGCCAGTCCAGGACTGTTCCAGAGGCCTTGGTGCTTCAACTGTTTGGCTGCCCTGGGCCAAGCCAGGCCCCCAGCTTGTGGGAAATGAAGTCTCTCTTTGTTGCATCCATTCATGATGACCGGAGTTATATGTGTACAGTGTAGCTGAGTTAACATGAATGTGGTAACTGCAACATTCTACATTTCCTTCCAACTGTAGCTAACTATCCCAAAATTTATTATTTTACCTAAGCCAAAACATTACATTAGGAACTTTAAACATGGATGAGCCAAAATACTTTGTTTCTTCAGGATTTTTCATTTTATAGCTGAGATTTCACACAAAAATCCACTGTAGGTTTAGAAATTAATGTTAACCATCAACATTTCATGTACCCAGAGTATCATCCCTTTGCAGACAAGGAGAAAGAATTCAAATAGTTGGATTTGCAGCTATTGATTCTAAATGTCATGACAAGATAACCACAACAGCCCAAACACATATTAAGGGGCCAACTGCTGTGCCAAAACCATGTAAAACTCTTGAACTAACAGCATTCAGCCTTACTTTATAGTTCAGACACTACTAAAGATCTTAACAAATGAGAAAATATGTAGGTTCTTTCCCTCTTCTCTATTGTTGTATTGTCATATGGCTGGAGAGGGCGGCTCAGATGACTCTAAGGAGGGAGATGTGCTGCATCCTGCTCAGAGCCAGCACAGCAGTAGAGGAGGAAGTGGTGCAGGTTGCCTGGCTGGGGTCTGAAGGAGTGTGGCTGTTAATATGAGGCAGCTCTTTAGGCAAAGTGTTTAAGACACAACACAGAATAAAAAATACAAAAAAAAGGTGTAAAGGACACATAGTGAGAACTTCTTAGCAGGACTATTGCCAGACTACTTTGGCTCTTGCTTGTGGAATAATCTTAGATGTGTCACTGAAGTGTAAAGGTGTTGAACCAAAATGCCACTTCACCTCCACAGGCGTCTGCTCTCCTGTAGTGTGACAGCAATTCTCCTGGATGCCCCTTCTTTCCTGATAGTGGCAAACTGCCTTTTTGTGAAGGGGAAGCCAAGATCCTCTGCAAATAAGACACATAGTACTAGGGAAAATTATAGAAATTATAATTAGCTTATGTCCTGCTAGGATTCAGTCAAGGCTGTCACAGCAAGGAAGGATGGAAACGTCCTTGGCTCACTTTGCCTTCACTCAGTCTTGGTCTGTTCTATACATGTGCTCACCTGCACAGGCTGCTGGACTTCCCATGACTGTTGTGCATTTCCACTGTTGTGCATTGCCATAGTGGCTTCTTCCCTATAAATCTGGAAGGTCCAATACCCCCACCTGAATTCAAACTGGACTGTGATGGGCAGAAGCTGTATGCAAATAGCAAGATCATAGCTGACAGCAAAATAAAAACCCATGTCTGTGGCTAATGGGGTTAATGGGGATGGGTGATTCCAGCAAGTTCTGGACTTCACAGCAAAACAAAAATCTGGAGGTGAGATATGGTGCATATTTAAGATGAATGTTACAGTTCTAGTAAATATCTAAGGAGACAAGAGGCTGATCCTGAATTTGCATTTAAATGAAACAACAATCAGATAGGGAAAATGACCTTTTGCTGAAGTAAGAAAGAAGGGATGGAAAAACTGGATAAAATGCTCATGGGCAGCAGTGGGAAAGCCAAAGGCTGCAGCATGAACAGATACTATCTGGCTTACAGTATCTACTGGTACAAAGGCACTGTTTTTTCCAAGTTGATTCGAGCCTGCTGAATAACTTTACTCTGATCCAGACATTTGCATTCTGTGGCTTCAGTGATTTTGACCTAGCACTTAAGATCACTGAAACTGGGTTTGTGAGTGAACAAGGCTCCCAAACAGGCAGTTAAACAGCACATGATTGCAGCTCTAGTTGTTTTGTAGTGTGACTTGCATTTGCTTTTTCACTTACTATTCCTTCGGGCAAACAGACTTTTTAATTCCTGTGCATTTCACAGGAAGATTTGCAGATCTGCCTTTAATGTTTTGCTTCATCTGATTGTTGTTGAGAAATACCAGAGGCTTGAACTTGAATTCTCTGCCTGGAGACATTTTTGTTTGCTTAACAGATGATCAGCCCATACAGTGAAATTTTGAACCAAACTTTCTGCAACTCCAAGCAGTATTCCCTATGTTCCTTAAAACTTAGTTTTGTAATGTTCAGAGATCCATGCATTATGCAGTAAATGATTTATCCTGCCATGGTGTTCTTCATTAGTGTGGAAAAAGTGAGATTAATTTCTTGGACAGAAACTCTTTTAGGGTTAAATTTTAGGCTTGGTTTTTAGAAAGCCACATCAGTTGTGATCTAATTGCACAATTTCAGCAGAGCTGACATTTAAAGTATGTGATAATTCTACCACTTCAGACAACCACTATTTCAAGGACTATCTCCTAGAAACCAAATTAAGGATCATCCAGATTGAAGTAAGAAGTGCTGAAGCATTGTTGGTTTTTAAAAGAATTAAATTGATTACAGACAAAATAATTGTGATTTGTTTATGCAGAAATTTGAGATAAAATAGCATTGAAAATATACAGGTGGCCAGTCAACCAGTTTTCACTTACCAGAATTTCAAGTCTTCTTTGTTCTACTGACATAAATTTATTTTTAAGAAGACAGGCGCATTTGGATTTGATGTTGAAAACTGCATGTTGGGAGAAATGTCCCTTAATAAATGTCACTTTGAAAAGATAGCCAGCTTCAAAATCAGTCTGTCAATCCCAGTCTTGTACTGGTGGTTAATATACTCTTTGTATCAAAAGTAACTTTCCATAGTAAAATGTTGGAAGCAGAGGTCCTGCAGGGTCTCTGCCTGGAAAACAAGCTGTGAGGGGCTTATGTAAAATGGTTGGGCAAAGTGGAGCAGGCAGCAACTGCTCCCTTGCTCCTCCCAAGACTAGCATTGATAACAATAAAGTGAAATAAAATAACATAATCCAAAACAGCACATTTCTCAGCTTGATTTTCAGCCAAGGCATATGTCAGTGTGTGCAGATCTCTGCCTCCCAAAGGCATTGCCTTCACTCTGCCTCTGTAAAAAGCAGTTCCCATGTCTGCTCACTGCCTGGTGAAATGGGGGAAGGAAAAGATGAACCAGTTAGGTGTTAGCACAGTTAGATGCTGGCACAGGGTCTTGCCATAAATATATTTGTTTCTCTTTTATGGTAACACAGTTAAGAACATGTGTTTATTTTGATTATAAAAACAACCTTCTTTTTACATTCCTATTTCTTATATGGCATCGTAGAATTATAATGCATTTTACACATCCAGGCATTGTCCTTGCTTGGAGAGCTTGAAATGTAAAATGAAAGTAAGTCAAAGCAAATAAACACAAGGTAAAGTAGAGGACAACAGCATAACAGAGAGAAGAAAAGAGAATTAGTTGTTTGGTGAGGTAAGATCTAGAGTGGTTTTGAAGACAACCCAAAGGATAAAGACAGGATATTTACTCAATTGCAGGGACCCATATAGACCAGAAAAATACTGAAGGAAAACAATAAAGCAAAATGAATAAGGAGAGCAGAGAAATCAGGAGGAATGGAAAATGAAAACAGCTGTAAGCAGTTTCAAATATATTTAGTTTTAAGGACTGTTTCATACAACAGAATTTGATATTGAGGCTGTACAGGAAAGATGTGAACATTGACCTAACAGAGTTGAGCAGTTGGTCATGACACCAGTAACCTTCCAAACTTAACTACTGGACACAAATAACAGAAGGGAGCAAGTACTGAAACTGTCTGGGACATTTGGGGAAGTGCTGGCTGACTGCACTATGAGGCCAGACTGCAGTGCCTGCCCACTTGGCCTCAGCCAGTGTGGCCATGGACATGCTGCATTTTTCTTTCATGTCTCAGTTCCCCAGCTGCTTCCTTAACCCAGTATGATTATGGAACACACTACAGTGGAGGAGGACAAATATTCACAGGAATAGATACATTCATGCCTGAGACTCACTTCATCGAACACCACACAAGAGCAGAAGGGACATATTCTGACCTATGGTCCCATATTCTGCAATCCTGGTTCTGCACAGCAGGGCTTTTGGCAGGTAGGTTGATTGGTAGAGTCACAAGTACCAAGCTTGCAGCCTAGCTTCGCTGCACCTCTCTCTAATAGTCTCTCTTTAATTTGATGGGAGTTTCTTACCACTAATGACACCAACTTAAAAAAACACCCCAGAATTATATTTGCATAAGCATTGAGGAAAGCAAAGTCTCTGAGCACTTGTATTGCATGTTCAGTAAGAGGTGGAAGCTATGAGGAGAACTGTGATTCAGGGGTCCTCATAGGCCTGGCTGGGATCACTTTTAAAACCCTGTCTCCTTTTTGGGCACTTCATTTTAGGTGTAGAAGAGAAATAGATCATTGTAGTTTTTCATTGTGGATCAGGATGGAAAAAGTAATCATTAAAGAATGGTGAACAGTTGAAGCTGTTCACTGTCTTGGTTTTATTGTAGCTTTTAATGCAGCCTCACATATTCTCTTAAGTAAACTCAAGAAATATGATAAGTTCAACAGAACTACAGGGCGAATACAAAATGTCTAAAAG
>NW_008680024.1:831-1292 GCF_000695815.1 Acanthisitta chloris | reverse complement strand
CGAGAAATACAGAACATTTATTGTCCTGAAAATGCTGTTATGCAGCCACAGCTTTATTAATCAATAACTTTATGTTAGAAGGAAGGGAATGGTGAGAGAAGATGCAGTTCCATTATTTATGGGGAAGTAAGCGACTAATGGAAAAAACAGGAGCTAGACTGAAATATTCAGTGCTTCTCTTTGTCTCCACTGTTGAAAAAAACCTAACTGTGACCACAAATTATTGACTATGAAAAAAAAAAAATAGGGACAGAGAAGAAATAAAAGATGAATTAAAACATATTTATAAAGATATCAAAACAAATTATTAATAATTTCAGGCCCCTAGATTTGTAAGAAAGAGCCAAAATGCATTTATCAACACTCACATAATGTCAAATCAATCAGACTTCCTTTCTTGACAGGCTAATCAGCTTAGAAGTTAAGGGGAAATGGTATATTGTATCTTGATTTTACAGTAA
>NW_008680024.1:0-776 GCF_000695815.1 Acanthisitta chloris | reverse complement strand
CATAGAGGGTTGAAAATCTGCATTCAGAGAATTTGCCAATGGTTTCTTCTCAAACCTGGAGCTAAGAATGGTTCTAGTCCTCCACTGGTTTCATTAGCAATGAATGGTAAGGTAGAGAGAAAATCTATATAGATGCAAACATCTATAGAGAAGAATTACATCTATGGAGAAGAATTACACACCCTGTGGAAGACAAGATCAGAATTCAAGATGACTTTGGCAAACAGTAGAAGTGGTTCAAAATGGTAAAAGGAAGTTCAGTGATGAGTAGGTCAAAGTGGATTGCTTAGGGAGCAAGAGTTAGTTGACATGCACATGGCAGCAAGAGGCAACAGAATTGACAAGAGGGTAATTGCAAGCAGATATTAGTGCTACTTTGTTTTATTCTTGGACATCAGGAGGCCTGGTCTGAGGGAAACCATGCAGTTTGGGACCTACATTTTAAATGAGGATAACTGAAGATAGTTCAGAGAGGAGCTGCAAGAACACTAAGAGTTTAGAAAAAAATGGGTTTGGCTGTAACTCTGAGAGAACTTTCTGTTACTGATGAAAGATTCCAAGGGTATGTTAAGAGTTTAATGATGTATTGAATGATATATGAATACCAGAAAATCACTGTACAAACAAAATAGCAGTAAGATTTTTTCCATTTTTGCTGAGCACAGGGCAAGAGCTAGTGCCTTTCATTTGTGTCAGAAAGATAGGGGCAAAGCAACTGGTGTCATCTACCTGGACTTACGCAAGGTGTCTGACACTGTCTCGCATGACATCCTTGT
>NW_008680023.1:17722-19688 GCF_000695815.1 Acanthisitta chloris | reverse complement strand
ATATGCTTGCTTCTAATATTTTGAAATGCTCTATTTACTCAAAGGGCGAAAGTTTTATGGGGAAGTTTTTTTGGTTGTTTTTTTTTTTTTTTCCCCGTAGCTAATCAGATTCATTTAAGCACTAACCAAGGCATTAATTCCAACATCAGGAGAAAGATATGACGCAACAACCCCCAGCAGAATTTATAAGCAAGTTAACGGCACTGTATTGCGAGGAAAGTAGAGATATTTTTTTTCAGTCAGGAAGAACTATAGACACCTGTGATTCAAAGAGGAAACAGATGTTGTAATGATGATAAAAGGGATTTTAATGCCATATGATTGCCTATCAAACAGCCACATCTGAGAACCTACCATACGAAAGGATTTAGTAAAGATTACTGAACAGCCACATGAATGAGCATTTTTTCCTGTTTTCAGGTCACTTGAATGTATATAAATATATAACATCCAGGACAGACAAAGCAGTATCATAGGGGGGAATATGTCTTCGTTATTTTCTTCAAGTCAGGCTAAGAAGGAAATGGGAAGAACTGTTCCTTTGGTACAGGAATAAAATACATCTCCCTGCTCAAAAGACTTTTATCGTATAAAAAAACAAGATCATAGCAATACAATTTTTATGACTTGCTCATTTTGTAAAAGCAAAGAAGTGCCAAACTCCTATTACTTGATCACTAGTATCTCTGCAAGATTTTAATTTTTCTCACAGCTTGATTAGTCCTCACTTGACATTAAAACAGGGAAAAACACAGCATCTGGTAGTTGCCACAGTATTTTGCAAACAAGCATTTTGAGTTTAACAGTCTACAGTGTGTACTGGTTACTCACCATATCCATGAATGCCTCCTAAAGGGGAAATTATTCACATGCATCATGTTCACAGATCTTCCAACATTAGTGTTTTCCTTGTCAGACAGATTTATCTGTTATGGTATTCATAGATGCACGCCAGAACAACTGCATGGGCAGTCAACAGCAGGGATTATTGCAAGAATTACTGTAATCCACAAAAATAAAAATTCCCAGGATCCAAAGAAAGACTTCTCACAGGGCTTTCTAGGTACACGTCCATCCATTTATGCAACACTTGCTATTTAAAAAAAACACATTAAACTACTCAGTATACAGAAACTGTTCTGACAATGCCAACAGTTTGCCTTGATAAAAATCCAAGTGTGAATTAAAGCATCTTCATATGCAGCATTTTGGACAGTTGGAAAAGATTAGTTAAAAGATAGTTTCTTGCCATCCGTGCCAAATCAGTGTTTAGGGGGAGATGTGTAACTTCAGATTGCTTTGCCATGTTCAGAAATGAATACTGCTTTTTCTTCTTTCTTAGACACATATTCATCAGCGATCAATTTAATGCAGTTTTCTTTTCATACAAGCCCAGGGAACAGGATGATGTTTAAAAGCCTCGCACAACAGACTCAAACTTCTTTCTGAATTTGATGCTGTGACTGTTTCTTCAGTTAAGAAAGAAGGAAGTATGCTTTTTCCGCTCCATAGGACAGGGCTACAGTTAGATACCACCAAGAGATATGATCACATCATGATCAAATTAATTTTTGCTGTCTAACCCCACAACAAGGCTGCCTGCTCCCTTTAAGTAAAATGACTAAGCTATCGACTCTCACTGCAGAACCTAGTTCTGTTTTGATGTTATACTGTATATAAACCCACGTGCACCAATTTGTACGCTGCAAAACGAAAGCAAAGCTTTAAGTCCCGTGTTACCTAAGCATTCTTTTTCTGCTGTCCTTTTTTTCCCCCAATTCAGCTCCCAGACAGTAGTTATCACTCCTGACGCTCCGGTAAATATCCTCGGGATGATTCTTAGGCTCGGGTTACAGGGACGGCATCTATTTTGAAGCAATGCAGAGTCAACAGGCTCCCGCTTCTTTGCCCCCGACGAGAATTTCCAGCCGCCCCTCGGGCTCCTGGTCTGCTCGCCGAGCAGCAG
>NW_008680023.1:14164-17611 GCF_000695815.1 Acanthisitta chloris | reverse complement strand
GGCCCCTCTAGGTGGGTTCTCCCGGCACAGCGCATCCTGCCCTGCCGCTCCCACCCGCCCGGGACGGAGGGGAAGGACGGGACACTGGGGACAAAAGACTGGGGAGAGCCTTCCTTAGAGTGGCTGTGCCTCTCAGGTGACAGAAAGCACTGAAAACTGTGCATGGAAGTGCAAAAATCTGCCAGGAAAAGAGGCAGGCAAGAAGCAGAGTTCACCGTGTTGATCTCACTAAGATGCAAAAGGTTTCTGGGCAAGCTTTTATACTTCAGCATGCCCAGGGCATACATTGTTCGCTTGCCATTCTTTTTCAATGGTTTATGCAGTACTAAGACTTCTTAAACTTCCAGCGACCCCTTGCCCTTTTGGACAGGAAATCCTGCAGCATGGAAGCCAGCTGCAACTTCAATGACATTAAAATGTGTGATAAGACTGTATTTTGGGTGAACTTGGGAGTAACATGATAACCTATTGCATGTCACATTTGTATAGATCCTATTTCCTTAAACTCAGTTCTGTTGCTGGTCACAGCTCTATTCTACAAACCCCAAATTAGCCCTAGTAGACTTGATGCCACTCTGAATGAAGCATAAAATATTAAAGTACGTGATTGTCACATTGTATTGACAGTAAAGTGGCATTTATTTCAATTCAATAGTAGAAAAGGAGCCTGTACTGCTGCACACATTTGTGCCTTACTGTAATTTAAAGACTTGAAGCACCAAAATACAACAGATTCCAAAATTTAAAGGGGCTCTAGCATAATTTATGTTCTACTAGGCTACAGAGAAGGTGTGGTTTGCTTTGTTTGCATTTAAGTACAACTGTGGTAGAAGGAAACTCTGAGAGCTGCAAATAATGAGAATGAAAATTAGCCTTTTCTCACTAAGATGCTACAAAACAATCATGTTCAATAAAGATAAATATTCAGTATGACTTTTAAAGGGACCAGGTAAGCCATTATAACTGTTATGCTATGTTCATACTTTATGTAAAAAGCACCCCCATCCCATCCTTCCCAATTAGTTTGGGAATTTATACCAGAGACATTTGAGAAAAATACAAACAATACTCTGAAAACTGCATGATTGTGTGATTAAACTGAATATGAAAAAAATTCAAATCTATTCCAGTTTTCTATTGCTTTCTCTAAGCTAGATATGCTTACTATGAAATATTAAGTGCACCAAATGCGACACAAATCTGCACCATCATTATTATTTCATATTGCACTTATCTCACTGCATACTTGCCCGATCATTCACGGGCACTGACATTTTCAACACTAGACTTACATAATGCCTTGTACTATCTTGGGAAAGAGCTTCTCAGCACTGACCTGTCACCTACCACTTTTGAAATCTGTGAATGAGCCTATTCTGCATCTGTGTGACAATTTATCTGTTTTTCTCTAGTATTAAGTTCAGCACAAACCATAGCACCCATTGACTCAGCTAATTTCATTCAGAAGCAGAGCTGCAGAAGGAGCGTGGGCGTATATGAAGTTACTATACAGTATTACAAACCAGTTAAAGAACTCATCAGCAAAGCGGAATACACAATAAATGGGTTTTCCAGAGCAGGGGTAAATTAAAGCTAGAGACTTTAACCAGTAAAGAATTTATGTTGAATTTCCAATATAGGTTGATTTGTGAAATTCTTCCTATTCAAGCCCATAATAATTTGCTAATCAGTTCACATTGAAAAAAACCACAAACCAGCAGCTAAAGCATTTAATGAAATTAAGTTTAGTGGTATCGCGTTTTTGGACTGGATAAGCATTTTGGTATATCACTTCCAATTCAGGTCCACCAAATTCCTTTAAAAAGTACTTCAAGCAGAAGTTCAGCTTGTATGAGGGGGGTGATACAGGGAGAAATTGAAAACAGATTTTCCTTTGGTTCCATGGTTACCAGAAACATGCTCTGATCATTAGAATTTAGGTTATAGGACAGTGCAGTACATCTTCCCCATTCATGCAGAATCCAGACTAGGCATGAAGAAGCTAGAGGGAGAATGACAGACACACCAACAGAAGTCTACAAGTGATAATACTCTTCTCTGAGATGCAGGAACTCTAGATTCCAGTCCTTTCTGCAAGGTCTCCTTGAGAATTTTCCACTAAAATTAATTAGGTAATGGACAAAGTATGTTTGGAGCAAGAACCAGATTATCTGGAAGCACTTCTCACTTCCAAATAAATAGTTACATTGGACTATTGAGTGAGGATCTATCCACTTTCTCTCTCTTAATAATCTTAGGAATCTTGCATTTCTTATTGCTCAAGGAAACATCTAAAGAGGGAGGAGTAAGGAGTATGTTCTATAAAGCTTGTTTTTAGTCAGCCTATGAACATTGCAAAATTGCAAAATCATTTCCATTTTGTTCTTTGGGGGAAGGAGAACCAAAAAGTGGTTTATTTGTATCTCCATTTACACATATTCTTTCTCCCACAGCACTCAGCTTTTCAATTACTAGTAATATCAGAAAAGTTACTTAAGAATTGACTGAGGCTGTTAAACTGAAGTCTTTTAGAGCATTTTCTTTGCCTCTTCTCATAGATGCCAATGCACTAGCAGACACCAAGGAAGTTTACCTTGTGACATTTCTGGCCATGATCCTACATAGAATGGTTTGGGTTGGAATGGACCTTTAAAGGTCATCTAGTCCAACACTCATGCAATGAGCAGAGACATCTTCAGCTGTACCAGGTTGTGCAGAGCCCCATCCAATCTGATCTTGAGTGTTTCCAGGGATGGGGCATCTATGACCCCTCTGGGGAACCTGTTCCAGTGTTTCATACTCATTGTAAAAAATTCTTCCTTATGTCTATTCTAGATCAACTCTCTTTTCGTTCAAGAAGAGTAGCCCTTGTCCTATCACAACAGACCCTACTAAATGATGATAGGTCTAAGAGAGGTAAGAAGTGCTGTTCTACCAGTGTCAGATTTTTCATATAAAAATGAAAACTGTATACTGCATACAGATGAAGGAATTCATCCAAGTGATAGGTCTTTAGTCATAGAACCTTTTAGGTCCACACAAGTTATCTTCAGTAATAATAGCATAGAAAGTAAAGGCACAAATTCATCTCATCAGAATCCTCAACAGAGTGAGCAGATAAGCCCCATAAGCTTCTTACCACACTTTAGGCTGCTTTGCGCACAGACAAGTGTTATAGGAGTGTACGTCAAGACAAGAAACTCAGCTTTTTTTCATGTCAGCTTCCTTTTAGGTCCACACAAGTTATCTTCAGTAATAATAGCATAGAAAGTAAAGGCACAAATTCATCTCATCAGAATCCTCAACAGAGTGAGCAGATAAGCCCCATAAGCTTCTTACCACACTTTAGGCTGCTTTGCGCACAGACAAGTGTTATAGGAGTGTACGTCAAGACAAGAAACTCAGCTTTTTTTCATGTCAGCTTCCCCTGCCATCCACAAGGAAATT
>NW_008680023.1:9645-14153 GCF_000695815.1 Acanthisitta chloris | reverse complement strand
ATTGGACCCCCTTCTGCAATAGTGAAACTAGACCTTCAGAGAGAAAAACCTGTGCAACCTTAGAAGCACTTGCTAAATGCAGTCCAGAAACAGTAGTTTATTTGTCTCTATTCTTCCTATACAGTCTTGTTGCACTCTTACAAGCCTTCCACCCTCAAATATTTTCATGACAGATCATAAGACAAGCCACATGCATTTGGTGTCATGCTATAGAAACATCACTCCAGTGGGCTGTGACAGAGCCTCACATGATTTCAGACACTTTGAACTGAAAAATGACAGAAAACTTGTTTCCTGTACCCAGAGAGGCCTAAATGAGTGCTATGCAGCATGGATATAACCCACACCACATAACTTGCCCTGAGGGCTTGAGAGCTGAGAGTCATAATTATCTCACTGAAATGAATACTAAAAGAGAAAACTTGAAAAAAACCCATATAATTCACTTTTGAACAACAATGATGAATTAGGTAGTGTTGCTAAGAGCTTATGGCTATCTCTTAAGAGCAAAAAGAGCTTAGTTATCAAGTATATTTTTGTCCTGAAAATGATGTGCTGAACTATAAATGTAATTTGAGCAGAACATTCTCCATCCAAGCACCAGCCCTTTTTGAAGTCCAAAGAATCTTCAGGTCGAGAACTTTGAAAAATGAATATTTTATGTGTCTTCTATTAAATTCTTAGCTTGTTCTGTTTCACTCTCTCTCTCTTTTCAGTTCAATTAGAGCAAGAGATTTTTTTCAGGTAATTTCATTCCAAAATGTTAAGTCTTCTCAGGTGCATCAAAAATAATTCTTGTTCCTCATCTCACTTGGTAAACTTCAGTTGTTGCTGCACTTTTGTTGTGCCATTTATGTCTTATAACTGACATAAAAAGTTCCTTAAGGCTGTATAGATTTCCACTGGCATAGATGGAATGGTGTGGAAAAGAATGCCAGTGAGTCTCAGGGAGATTAAACTACCTTTTTGTCTCATTTGAAGAGAAATAATCTTGCTGTCCTTGATACTACTGATTGATGACGCCGGGAGAAAAATAAATGCCCTGCATATCAACCTACCTCCCTAGGTTAGGCAGCACTGGTTTTGCTCAGAGACTCCTATTTCCCTATTGCATAAGACAGGGTTCAGATGCCTGAAAGACCAGTCCACAAATATAAACAGTATCTATGCAAAAGAAATGTAAATAAGAAATGCAGATTCTTGTCCTCTCTTTTCCCATTGTACCATGACCAACCAATGAGTCTCCTTTTCCTTAAGAAAAGAAGGAATAAGAAAAACAACTATTTTAGTTTGCTGACAGAATAGAGACATGGCAAAATGGGAGTTAGTTTAGTCTCATATTTATGAAGTTATTTTGCCTCCTGTGCCCTAGCTATCTTACTTATGGCCAGGAGCAGAGCTTGAGCTCTCTGTAAGGAGTGATGTTACTGCTGTGGAATCTGGGACTGGCAACACATTTGCAGTTTGGATGTATATCTGCTGTCGAACTGGAAGTGACTTCCGGTAACCGCAAGTTCTAACATTTTACCTCAGTGAAAATATTAGGTATGACTGAAATTCCCAAAAACAGTTTGGCAGAGTTTGTTTTAGGAAATCAATTGTCTGTTTTCACAACCCTAAAATGGAAGCAATAATAAAAAGATGACAGTTTTTTTATTTATACAGTGGTGGCTGACTGAAGTCAGATTAAATGCACTTCCAGCTTTCTATAATATAGAGATTATTGTGCATTATTTTCGGTCAACTCTATTTGGAGTAGAATACAGTTCAGAGTAGTTGAATCTAAAGTGATAAGGCAGAATGAGATTTTACTTGGTATAACCTTTTTTTTTTTTAAATCGTGAATTATACCTTTACTATACATGGTGTAAACTGGTATATACACTCTACAGGACCGTGGAGAAAAGGTGGCCTATAGGTCCCCCATGTTTGAGATTTTACCTGGCATCAAAAAGCCTTTCCCCTCTCTATATCTGATCATGTTTGCATTACACTTGCTACTCAGTTGCATTTTAGCCTAGTAAAGATTGCTTTCCTCTGTATTGCCAGGCATCATATGTATTCTGAGCACAAGTATATTTTGTCAAACAAATGATAACTATCTGATTGGAACAATTCAGACATGATTTACAAAAAGAAATGGAGAAATAGGGCTTTTCTCTTTTTTGCCATGTTCCTGTCTAGGTGACTTCTTTTCTTGGATGGAAAAGCAGTAGAATGGGACACATGAAAATTACAGGGCAATGCTTTGAGACAGATTTCCCCAATTTCTCTTAACATACATAATCTTTCTATCAAGTAAATTTTCTGATGTCCTCAAATACAATTTAATTGACTAAATTTCAATTTGTGATTTATGATATGGTTTAGAACATTTAAATTATCTTCTTAATAATCTCGTAAAAACTTCTTAAAGCTCTAAGTTTTAGATAACCCATCAGAGTCATTAATGAACAGATTTGTGTTTTGTCTGGAGCTGCTTATTAATCAAAAGTATTTCCTGTTATGTTTTGAGATAGGAGTTGATACTGCCATTCTTTTTCTTTTAAGAAATGAAAATATTTTCTCTGTGAGGATTCCTGAAACTTCTTCAGACATCTTAATGAATTTTGCAATGTTATTTGAATATTAAACAATCTAGATTCTCCATCTTTATATAAAATTAGAACCTTTGATATAATTTTTCTGAGAAAAAAACCAAACGTGAACCACATTACTGTAATTTCTTTTTGAAATAAGAATATAAAGTCAGATTTTGAGAGGTAATGTGCATTAATGAATGAAAATCTTTTTTATTTGCCCTGATTTGCCTTGGCTTTGTTGCTTTTAATTTTATTTATGAGCAAAGAATTTCTGCCTGCTTGTAACTTAGTCATCAATAAATGCATTATGTCAAAACCTTTAGGGCTTGCAAAATCAAATAATTTCAATATTCATATTATGTCACAAGAAAGGTTAGCAATTATGAATGTAATGTAAGTAGTGTTGAGTCACTGAACTTTTCTTCCCATGTGGTCAGCCTATGCTCACTGCCATCGATAGACTCTCTATTTTCTTTCATAGTTTCAAAGAATTTCAGAACGTCAAACTTGTGAGCATTACATTTCCTTCTACTGAACTACAGCAAGATCCTGTAATCTGATTCTTCTCCATAGTAAATTTCTTGACACTGAGTTATATGAAAGTATCACTAGTGCACTCCATGAATAAAAATGCTAAGTGAAACACTAGAACTCTTGTAGCATTTTCCTTGGGACTTCAAAACTTCTTTTTCTTTTTCTTTTTTTTTTCTGATGTGAAAAAGGCAGTGGACCTGTCTAGATCACTTCCAGTCTCTTTAAATGCAAGCAACATGTTTGCTAGTATTCTGTTCTTGATTTTATAATCTTATTAACAATCCCTACTATGAGATTTCCTGTACCAGTTCTTTCAAAAGTTCTTGAACAGAGATCATCCAGTCCCCTTAACTTAAGAGCATTAATGGCTGAGATTTGCTTGCAGATCAAATGTAGCAATTTAGATTAACATACCTTCATTCTTACTATCTATCATGCCTGTCCTGATGCTTCAAATAATTTTCCTAATTAACATAAAGGCAAAGATATTCCTCCATTTCCTGTAATTCTAAAACAAGTCCTATAGCACAAGTCTATTCTGCTGCTTTTCTTAATTTACATTGCTTTTACAGTTTATGCACCTTTTTTTTTTCCTGTTAGTTCATTGCATATTCGATAAAGAAATTGATCAGATTTATCTTGTCAGACTATCCATTCCTTATCATAGTTTACAGACTTTTTTGCAAGACAAACACGGGAAGTTTAAGTTTCTCTTAATATCATAATTCCTGCTACTGATTCCAGGTAACATTCATCCAAGAAAATAATTTTTTTTGTCTCTGAAGCACCTTCCTTCACATATCCAGTACCATTTTCAATTCATCAAACTGTAATTTTTCTCCCCTTACCAGTGGATGTAGAGATCCCATGGAGCTAATTTCTGCAGACTGACACTGAGTTATTTTCTCTATCTTTCGAACCAGTTCAACAGCTCCCCAGAGTCTGCAGAGCACTTTTCATGCACAAACTGTACAATGCTGTGCTCCTACCTTTACACACATTTACTTATGAATAATACTTTGTTATTTGGTAAGACTGGAATAATCATGGCAATTACCTTTTGTGCATAAATACTTTTTTTTTCTTTTTGTCAAATGTGCACAAAACACGAATGTGTAACTGTATATTCTCGTCTGGCAATTTATAGCAATAAGTGACAACTTGTATTCTGACAAGAATACATATATTTGTAACTTGGATTAGGGTACAAGAACTAAAATTCATAACTGAAAAGATGTTGCAGCCAGTAGCTGCTTCTTAAGTAAAAAGTGGTTAAGAATTACCCTTAAACTTCTCTGTTTTCTCAGAATTTAAGGAAACCACATAATTTCAATTGCTGAATGTCCAGACGAAGGCTAGTTCAGATAACAGTTCTGTTTCCCAGCTGCAGAT
>NW_008680023.1:2772-9605 GCF_000695815.1 Acanthisitta chloris | reverse complement strand
CTGTCTCAAGAATAGTATACAGAAGCTGCTCTAATATATACTGGATGAAAAATTTGTTGTTTATGCATGTGTAGTTGGGATGTGTATGGACAAGTACTCAGTGATAAGTACATAGTATTTTATAGCTACATAGAACCACAGATGCTTAGCGTAACTAAGAAACATTAAAAAGACAAGATCTATATCTCAAACAGTTTACAATCCTAACTTAGGTAGAAAACAGAGGGAAATTATTATTCATTAAATAGAGAAGTGGACTAAAATGTTCTTAACAAAAGCAGGATAATAAGCTGGTTATAAAGTACTTAATGAGATTTATTAGATGAATATGGGCCAATATTCCCTGTATACAAAGCCATTCTTAGTTTCTTTTTAATTTATTATTTAAAGGAGTACAATAAAGAGCAAACATGTGACAATCTAAGTAGCAAACCTCTCTGATTTGCAGATTGAAGTACAAATTTGCATGAGATTACAGCAGATTTTTCTAAAGATTGGAGTCCAAATCCTACTGCACTTACATCACTGAAAATGCTGAATAACCCAATGCCATCCCTGGTGTGAACCACTAGCAGTGTGATTGTGAACAAACTGAGAAGTTCTGAGAAGCCTAACCGGTTATTTCCTTATATATACATGCAAGAAATGGAAGTTTCCTCGCAATATATGTCAGTCTGTGAAAAGTATAATGTATAGAAACTAGAGCTTTTATGAAGCACACAAACCAGAAAAACTCACACCTTTTTTCTTACACGCTCCCAAATGTTTTGAAGAAAAAAACCTCCTAAATTGAGGATCTCTGAGACACTCAAGGAAGCAACTTTGGCTGTTTCAGGCAGCTCTAATACAGACTGGTCTCTTGTCAGGCTACTGAAATGTAGTTCAGAGAATTCCCTATATTTGGCAAATTGTTTAAGTCAGATGAGATGGTGAGATGCAATGCACACGCTTTAAGTTAGACATATATTTGAAGTCTTTGCAGGATCAGTTGAATCTAGCCCTAGTTTCCCATTCTCCCTGGAGACTGGTAGCAGGACATTGCACTATGTACTATGCTTGCATGCTAAATATTAGATCTAGTCAGCAAAAGTGAGAACTTATTTACTCTCCAGCTCTATTAAAATATTCCTGGAAACATAAGTCATGTCACCTCTGTGACATTAAAACCGAACAAATTAGATTTTTTTCTGGTACTTGATGACTGAAACCTGGAACATACTACAGGTACAAAGGCAGGCATCTACAGGTCCAGTCAGAAGATTAGGTCTCTAAAATCAAGTCCTCTGTTCACTAGCTGTTAACACTTTGGAAAGCTCTCCTGACATAAATTTTTTTTACTTTCTTTCGCCTACATAACCCATGAGAAACATGGAACATTTTTAGCACTACAGAAAGCCAAGGTAGCACTGTTTGACATATGATTAGTTAGTTGGCATGCTATGCTTGGGCCATAGTAACCCCACTGCTTTTGCTATTTATCCAAAACTACATACATTAAAACAGACTATTTGAAATTTCTCAGTGACAACTATCAACTACAATGGAAATCTAAGAGATGATAATCTCTTAGATTGGCAAATTGTTTAAGATTTGTCAAGAAAAAGATACATCTTAAATATCCCTCCCCCAAATGTTAATTTTTCAGGTTTCTTCTTTTAAAGTTACCAGAATACCGTTATTTCCCAGTAGACTGATAAATAGCCATAGTCCCCTTAAAATGAGTTTTAAAAACTCTTCTGTGTGCCTTTAAATGAAATTCTCCAATAAAGTTGCATATGGGATAAAACCACTAAAGGAGAAAGAAATCATGATTTCAAAGCCTGTTTTGCTGACGTTCCTTAGTTTTAAAATTGTGCAGATGATTTGTGATAATTAAGTGAAGAAAAATAGCTGTCTGTATAAAACCAAAATATTTCTTCCTTAGAAAGTGAACAGCATTTGTTGTGTGGATCATGTAGATAACTCATTGTGGAAATGATCTTTAGAATGCTAAATGGAAGTATGATATATGTGACCTACGGATTCCTATTGCAATACTAAGCTAAAACTGCAAATCCAGGCAGCTATCCTTCTTTAAGGACAAGGTCATTTACTCACAAAAATCAGTGCGTGACCTATGATGGCTAATAAACATCTGTTGTGTTTCTTCATACACAGAAGCTTTCAAGGTGTAGAGAGAAAAAAAATCAGAATCTTCTCAGGGGCTAACTTAAACCTTTCCCAATGCTGGTCTAAATAGAAAATTGTTGCTGTACAATTTTCTATTATTTATTGTTATACTTCACTGCTGCTTCATCCAGAAGACACTCTAGAAAATATTGTGTGAAGGAAAGAATGCATGACTTTCATAATTGAACTTGACAGGGGTCAGACAGAAATATTTTGTATTATTTGATAGCTCTTGTTATGGATGAACGCAGGTTTACTACTTTTAAGAAAGCTCAGAAAATTTTCAATTTTCTGAAGCAATGTTGAGGTGCAAAAGGATTGTGGAAAACAGTTCTAAACAGTCATTTAAACCACTGTTTAAACTCTGAAAGGTAAAAAGCTAATTGACAAATTCAGGGTGTTTTTTTGGCTGTTTGATCACTTGAAAGGGTATGAGGCAATATTCTCCTTTTTAAAATTTAATATGTTTTGATTTTCCAAAAGGAAAATTCAAGGGCAAACCAATATTTTTCATAACTAGGAGAATAAGAGAATTGCCTAAATTAATATTTTGAATATCTGAAATTGTCCTCTAGAAGGCTGGACGTAGAGCAGCTCCACTGAATGAATAGGAATTTGGAAAGCTCAGCACTTGAAAAATCAGGCTAATTGACTATGCTTGCAACACCAAAACCCAGAATTTTATTTTTTTTTTAAATTGGGACATGGCAGATAAAATTACTGCAGAAAGCATACCCAACATTAACTTGCCAATTGCTGCTTCAAGAATGAGGTGGCTGTTGTAGATTACCAGTTACATCTGGGCAGAAACTGTGACATCGGTATGGGAGGGAATGATGACTAAATCCAAGTTCACCTGCTCCTCCTCTCAGTCTAGTCCTTAGAAAGCAATAATCAGAAATGGATATGAAACTCCCAGTTCCATTGTTTGAGCAGTAAGTACCTCTATTTGCTTATTCTTTGGAAAGCTCATAACTGAACCTGGTTTTATATTATTTCTTAGATGGAACAAAATTTTGAAAACATCTGAAAACCTGAAAACATCTGTAGATACATGAGCAACAAATTTCACAGGAAACTTTCAAGGGTACTTTGCATTTACTGCTGTACCAATAACTATTTAAAATAAGTAGCCATGTAATTATAGAATAAACATATAGTATAAAATTCACATTTTTCACCACTGTCAAGGAGTTACGTTCGTTAGCTGAAGAAGAAAAGTTCTAAACTGAGAAGTGGTGCACTATAATAGACCCAAATGGAGTTTTTGATGTTAAAGCAAGCAACATGAAATCTTGGCATGTAGGTTTTTTATTATTAATTCAGGATGTTTAAAATCTTAACTTGCAGCCACTAGTGCAACTCATCTTGACACAATTGAAGCATACATAAATTTATTAAAAGGTAATAGGTAGAAATAGGCAGAAATTGAAGTTCATTGAAGCTTTATTTTATAATGTTTCTGCTGGTTGAAATATGCTTACACATTATATTCTGCGATGTTTCATAGGCTTATGAACATTTTCTGAATCTTCTGTTTACAAGGTTTTTCATTCAGTCTTTATACATTTCTCCATGGTAATATTTCAGCAGTGCACGAATGTCTTCTATACATAAAGAATTACTATCCTGTATAATAAACCATTAAGGCTTTTCTAAAAAAAATTGCATAGGCTCTATCAAAAAGGATGACAGAAAGTTTCAATATAAAGTTTTGTACTTTACTATTGTTCAATAGCTGTACTGTGCCACACAAAGAAATCACTCCCAGAGAAAACATTTTTGATCTTAGATCTCTCTTACGTCATGTTGCAAAGATTAATTATTCTTCATAGAGTGTTTTAAAGATGTAAAACCAACCATGTCTGCCAAATATAATCAATCTAGTTAAAGCAATAAACCAACAGTCCATGTAGTACTGTTCAATAATAAATTCCTTTGTGATACTTACATGAGTTTGAGGGCAAATTGAAATTAAACAGTAGAGTTAGCTATGTTTAAACCATGGATCTTCCAGAAGATTATTTCATGACCCTTCAAGAGTTTTCTAATGATTCTGCATGTAATATGATAAACTGGATATCTTCAAATATTTCACTAATAGCTAAAGCCTTAATATACAATCATCAAGATTTTCATGTGAAAAAAATATTACTGAAAATATTTTAATCTATCAGTCTTTAATGCATTTCTTAGCAGAGTTGAAGACAGAATAGTAATTCTTTATTTTTAGAAAGTGGTCATGGAGCTGGGATCTCACATGCATATACAAGGAAGATCCTGTGACAGGTAGTGGTTTGTATTACCCATGCAGCTAATACTGCACACCTAATTAACTTCATGTTGCCAACTCATTTGATAAAATTTATTTGAGTTTGGACAGGGAAGCTTTTTGAGGGCAAGCATCTTCATCTGCTTTAAATTTATTGTGATACTTTAAACATTGTTTATGGAATACTATTACAATGACCCAAATGAAGAATTTAGACAGACCATTTTTTTATAGAAGCGAAAAGATAGCTGCCATAAGATAGAGTATGCCTAAAATATCAGTATATTTTAACTACGAAGTTGGTGCCAGCATTGAAACCAGGTGTTCCGCCACATCTAAAAACCAATCATCATCATGCAAATATTCATTATAAAATAGATCAATACATCAGTTTTTTACGAAGTCTGAAAGTGTAAACAGATCTCATACATTCTGAGGCATGTTCTCAAGCAAGGCTTAAGGATATGCTCTTGCTCATGTGTATCTTATATAAGCATACACCTCAGTCAGGTGGTGGACACTATAATTACAGTCCTTTTTTCTAGGAAAAGGTATTTTTCCCACAGGATTCTGTAATTGATTCATTGTTTATAAAAAGCTATTTTTTTCATGCAATTCAATTCAATTCAGACATGAACATAAATAAAATATAATTACATCTTTTTGGGGCCAAAATTGTTAGCTTCTCAAGAGCAGCTCCCACTCCTCCTTGCAGCACTAATTCTCTATATTTTTACTTACAAATTCTCAGAAGTTCCAGAAAATAGAGTCTCTCTTTTTGAATTTTAGTTATGTTCATATGATAACTATTTTGCAAATGAGTAATATTACTGTAGATATCACAAGGCAAGATCTGGAGGACACAGATTAAGCATCTTCTACCTAGTTTGAAGTACACAGTCCATCTCTATGGGCAATTTATAGGTACACACATAGGCAGAAATGGATGAAAATACTACAGCACAATCATGTTCAAAATTATGCCTGGAGTGTCTAATAATCAGTTCACAAGCACGTGGAAAAGAAAGTTCTGAAATAATGACAAATTTATTCCAGAAAAGCAATGATCTTATAAATGATCTAAACCAGCCAATATTTATAAGAAATTACAAACACCTGGTCTTCCAAAAGCAGAGGCCTTTATCCATGGTATGAGAAAGGTTTTGGGACAATGGAACAAAGCATGCAAGAATGCACCATAAGGGTATCCTGCAGCTTGCGGCATATTTGTAAAAATGAAAAAATATAACCTAGCTGTCTTTCTTTTGAAGAAAAATAAATAAATTCTTGGGAAGATCCGTCAGTTCTGGTTTATTGTTGGCTTTTTGTTTGTTGTTTGTTTTGCCTGTGTTTTCTCTGTGTGTGGTTTGTTTGTTTGGCTGTTTTTTAATGTAGAAAGACAAGCAATGCTTCAGTGATCAACATTTATACAGAGCTGAAGGTCAGACTGCCAGCATTTCTGCAAGCCCATATATCTGAATTAATAATTGCCTTTCAGGTACTGGTGAACTACAAAATCATTGCTATGCTATTTAGAATCATGGAGGCATAAAACAGCCCAGGTTGGAATGGACCTCAAAAGTTCACCTTGTCCAGCATTTCATGGGAAAGAGAGATTGTATTTAGTACCAAGAAAAAAAAAGCCCAAAGATTGCTACAAAAAAGAATGGAGGAGTTGGAAATACAAAGCAATCTTTTGTTATTATCATAATTATTGTCCCTTGCAATAGTCTGTGGGATATATAAAGTAGCACAGTTCCTAGATTGTAAAACTGGGAGGCATCTCTATAGGCAGCAGATTTTAAAAAAAGAAAATGTCAACAAAGTCTAGGTCATGAATTTTTTCACCTTAACCAATAAAATGGTTTAAACTTTTCAGATGTTTGCTTGCTTTTTGTTTTGGATTTGGAGTGTTGTTTCGCTTCGTTTTAAGAAAGCTAGTCTAAGGACTTTAAAGATTGGACAGCTCATTTTGCATTTAAGTGAATAAATATATTTTTATATCTTCCTAACTATACAGTGGTTGAAGATTGTCACCATTCTCTCTGCCAGGTTAGAAAGCATATAAATATAAGTATTTTAGTGCTCTGTAGTCTCATGTAGTCTTCCCACAGTTACTATCTAATAATTATTTTAATAATTATCCAATAATATCCTTCATGGGCAGGGTGTGTTTTTGTGCAACATTGTCAGCTCAAAGCTTTGGTTCAGGTCATTTGTAGTGTGTGTTGTTCCATTTAGTCAATAAATTCAATCCTAAACCACAAAAAAAACCACCCCAACCTTCTCACTAAAAAAATAAATCTCTTTTATAAAAGTTTACCAGTAAAAATACCAGTTGTAATACCTTACTAGCTTCAAATATAATATCATTCCTATTTTTTACTTTGAT
>NW_008680023.1:0-2713 GCF_000695815.1 Acanthisitta chloris | reverse complement strand
AGTCATTCTTCTTTGAAATACCTGTGGATTGCACTTTTAAAAAGTAATGGTATTGAGAACTGGACAATCTTGTGGCTGGAGTCACCAAATAACCTCAGATGTAAAGATTCAAATTATGAGTTTGCCTAGCTTCACAGATTACACCCACCCCCCCCCCCACTCAGTCACTTTTAATCAAAACACATATGGGAGGAAGACTGAACTTCCTTAACTACCAACAGCATTGCTACCTGCAACATTGCCAGTCACAGCATGGGCTGTGTTCACACAGCAAAACCAAAAGTAGCTTGAGAGCTGCCAGGCTCTGGAGCCACAATCTTTCCTTGACTCTTTTGCAGACCTTTCCAGCTAGCTCTCTCCAAGATAAAACCAGGTCAGGAACCTGAAGCAGCTGAACCTAAAGTTGACTCCCAGAGGGTGATATGGATCAACCTGCATCATGTTTGGTTTCCTTTGATCTAAACAATCCTGCAGTGCTAACCTAGAATTTTTGATCCCCAAACATCACTAAAGGGCCTTCATGCAACATCCCAAGCCACACAGTGTAAAAACAGCAGTTGGGGGAGCTGCATTACACCCTGTGTTATTAGTTGTTATTTCAAACACTTTTGATTAAATGTATAAAACCTAATTATTATCTTGCGGTCACAACAGCATAATATAGGGCCCAGAGGGAATTCAGAGCCAGGTGCTGTGCAAAGACAACACATGCCACCTAGTCTAGAGTCCTGAGCAGTGTGGGCCACTCTGCATCGTTTAATATATGGGTTAATCATCACAGCCAGGATCTGATGCATTTTGCAGAGTAGATGGGTAAGGTCTACACTCTTTGTATTCATGCTGTGAGGACAGTCTGAGCCAGAAACTTTGAAATGGCCTCAGGTATGAATCCAAAACACGCTCAGGATATTAGGCAGAAGGTCCAGATAACTTAGGATAATGGTTTTTCAAACACAGAGAAGACTAACTCTCCTAATTTTGTTGGAGAGATTTAAATAAGTATTGAAATCTCAAAAGTTTATTATTATCTAAATTAGGACGTGGGGAAAATTATTTCAATAACTGATTAAAGTATTTATTTACATTTGTATTTTCCAGGTTGTTGCTTACAGAAAAGTTCATCTACTTTAAAGTACACACTTATTTTTACGAATCGAGATACACGGTACCTACATGTATCTTAAATAATTACATAGCTCAGTAGACATTTGTTTCATTTTTCATAACATTTTTATGATGTTTAAATATTAAATGCCACCTTTTTTAAATTTGATGACAACATCTTTTATTCAAAGTTTCTGGAAAGCCTATTTTCACTGGAAACTAACATTCAATTGCAATACAAAACTCAGCACTTGAAAGTGTTTGTTGTTATTAGAGTTGCTATTTAAAGAAAATAATTACTGTGCTATAGATGGACCAGATGCTATAGATATTTAAAGAAAAACAGTGGTGGACATGGATTTCAACTGGCATGCAAATACTTGGAACTACAGCAAGAGACTTCTTTGTATCCTTCCAGACATTCCAACTGAGATTCAGCCTTGGGGATGTTTGGAGGATTTTGGGTTTGGGTTTGGTTTGTTGTTTCTTTTCTTTTCTTAAAATGATTAGGAGAGGGAAAGTCATAGCTGGCAAAGCAAGAAATCTAATCAGCTTTTCTATTTCATTATTGACAAAAGCAATTTGACTAAAAGAAACATTTTTAATTACTTTTTTTTTGCCTTCAGCTGTGAAGAACAAGCTACTGTTTCTTACAGCCTGTTGAACTTTTCAGCATACTGGTTTTCAGTGCTTGGTCAGAAATTCTGATAACTGTTTAACTTCATGCAAAGTTTTGGCAGCAAATATACAATATGGTCTATTTGGAAAAAAATCCAAAAAACCCTAACCACCCCCAAAAATCCCACCCAAAGAAAACCAACAAAAAAATCCAAAACAACAAAAAACACCCAAACAACTTAACATTATTTCAGTAATTACTCATTCTCTGCTCAGGAAATTATACTTATGACATATAGTGTGAGAAACTCATTCATTTATTGTACTCTGCATAAACAAAATCCTGATTAACTGATTTATAGAAATATCTACTAGACTCAACTAGCCTTATCTAAAAACTGTTTGAAACCTAATCTAGTAGTATAATCTTTACTACATGAGATTAGATAACACCACATCAGATCCTGGACACAAAGTGAAAAAAAATCTAGTGTTATCATCAAATCAATAGAACAGTACTTGTTAAACTGAAACATTCATTCCATAATTTAAAGTGTCTGAAGAATTTCTTTTTATAAATTTATAGTTTGGAGTGATGCAACTTACTTCTAAGATGAAATCTCTTTATGTATATCCAGAATCAAGATCATGTTTTATTCTTGAAGTAATAAACTTAAGTATAATGCTATAAGCAAGATACATATATAGAGAGAGATTGATAAATATAAATATAGATATAGATAGGTAGATATATAAAACCTTAGGAATGTTCTCAGTATTCAGTCACAGTTGGCCATACTATTATTCTGGGAAGAAACTAACAAGAATAATTCCCAAAATTTATCAGTGATTTCAGTGGATTTAAAGAGCAAAATACAAGAGTATTCTATTTAAATAAACTAACAGATTAATTATTTACTTAGGTGTACTACTTGTATAAATTAGGAGATTTAATGAAACTGAACAACTAGGTGCAAAATCAATTATATAT
>NW_008680022.1:21303-41106 GCF_000695815.1 Acanthisitta chloris | reverse complement strand
GGCTCGCCGGGGCTGGGCAGGACCCGGCTGGGTCCGGCCGCGCTGTCACGACCCGGAGCGATAAGCGGCTTGGCCAGGAGAGTCGGGCTGGCACCGGGGGGGGAAGGGGAGGGATGTATATGTGTGTGTGTATGAGACACTGCATGTGTGACACTGTGTGTGTGACACTTCGTGCACGTGTGACACTGTATGTGTGACACTGCCTGGCACTGTGCAGCACCGCGTGTGCGCATCACTTACTGTGTTTGTGACACTTGCCTGCGTGTGTGACACTGTGTGTGACACTGTGTGTGACACTGTGCAGCGCTGTGTGTGCGACACCTTCTGAGAGTGGGGTTGGGAGTGTGCAGGGCTTGTGAAGGTGTGAGTGTGCGTGTTGGTGTGACTCTGTGCTTGTGCCAGTGTGTGGTGACACCCTGAGGGGATGCAGGGATGAGTGTGTTGGGGTGTGTGTCTGTACCTTGGGGTGTGTCTGTGTGTGTGTGTGACAGGTGCTGGGGGGAGTGCAGGGAGTGACTGTGTCTGTATTCACACGTGTGTGTCTGTCTCTGTGAGCCTGTGTGAATATCCTTGTGTGTCCCCGTGGGTGCATCACATCCACCCCACCCCTCACACCAAACCTGAACCTCCATGGGCCAAGCTGGGCCCAGCTGGGCAGTGCCAGGTGACACTGAGAGCACAGGGGCTGAGATGAGCCTGCTGGGAGAGCTGTGACAGTGATGGGGCTGGACCAGGACCCCCACCCACATCTCCCAGAGGTCCCCAGCCCCTGTGCTCAGCTCTTCCCAAGCATCATCCTGCCTCAGACCACCCCTTACCTGTCCCAGAAACTGCCATTTTTTCTGGGTGGGTTTTTTATGGTGTTTTAGCAACACAACACACCTTTAATCAGGGTGATTAAAGTGTGGTTGGCACTGAGCCAGCCCTTGGAACAGAAGTGCTCTTCTCTCTCCCCAGGCTCTGTCATTTGAGGTAAGGACTGGCCCGTGCATTTCTTGTGATGGCTCTAGGTGTCTCAAGCAGCCTCCAAAACCACCTCTGAGCCTGCGAGTTCCTTTTGCAGCCCTGCAAGGAGGTGGCATGGGAGACAGAGAAGGTGGGGTGCAGGAGGGAGAGAAATTTTACTCCTTTCAGTTTAATTGCAACAACACCAACAACACCACAGCCAAAGAAACTGAAGCATGGAGTAATAGAGCTGGGAGACAGCCTGGGAACAGGCAAGCCATGGCCCCTCTCCAAACGGCAGCTGGCAAACTGGCACGGCACTCAGCTGCATTAGACACACAGCCCAGGGAAAGCGCCCGTGGAAATGCAGGAGACACCCCTGCCTGATGGAGGGGATGGGCATGGATGAGGGATTCAGCATTCTCTGTTCCACAGCCATGATCTGGCCCCCAGCCCACTGGGGGGGCTGTGGGGCTTGGGCTCTGTGCGAGCTGGTTGCTCTGGATTTCTTCCATTCCTTTTCCCCATCAGCACCTCTGCTCATGCCCTTGAAGCATGGGCGACCCCTCCCTCCCTGGAGCAGGGATATCCCATTCTCCCATGTCCCATGGGATGCCCTGAAGTCAAGGAGTTCCTGTTGAAATTGCTTTGGCCTGATAAATGCACAGGTAGTGACATGAAATATCAGGGTCCACCATGAGGGTGGCTCTGGGATCAAATGACTTTCTGAGGAGGCTGGAGGTAGGAGGTCCCATGTACCCTCTGCCTTTGCTGGAGAAGGAACAGATTGGCTACCCTGGGCACAGAACAGACACTGCCAGGTCCCTCCTGGTGCCAGAAGCAGGGTATCCCAGGGTTCAGCCCCTTTGTTGGTGCCACCACAGACCCTGGGGCAGCCACAAACTGGATCTGGCCACTGACAGCTGGAAGAAGAAGCACCCAGAGCAGACAGGGATTCTGCTGGTGCTCTATTGCAGGTCTTCACCCTTATCAGCAGTGAGGGGAAGGAAGATTTGCCAAAGCCTCTTTGCAAATTTGCTGCCTGCTGGCACACAGCACCCAGTTCCTAAGGGCTGCTTTGGGAGAGGCAGCCCCCCAAACCTCGAGCTTCAACCATGGATCAAGGACAAGTTTAAGCAGCATCATTCCTACCAGCTGCCAGGTCAACAGGGCAGGGGAGTGTGTGGAAAGTTGGTGCAATCAAACAACTTTGCAAACCAAGATAAATTAATAAAAGGAGTAAGTACTTCTGAGCAAGCTGTTCCAGTTCTGGGAGGAAGTGACGCCAGTCCAGACTCTGGCCCCTATATTTAGTAAAAATCTAAACCAGACATTGATAATATTATTAAAGACAGGAAGGAGTAAAAGAAGACGTAGCCATGCTGGGATGACTGATCTATTTATGCAAGACGGCGGGAGGGGTGCTGTGAGAAAGGTGTCTCAGGTCAGGAGAGCCTCTGCAGGCCCTTCCCCTCCACCAGCAGAAGAACACGTTGGACACAGCAGGCTCAAGCAGTCCTAACCTAGTTTAACAAGTGGTACAGGAGGGAGAGGTGGTTAATAAAACATTGGCTGCTTCCCCCAGTGATGTGGAGAGGGTGTGAGAATGAGAGCTGCCTTTTGGAGCATCACCTGGAAGGAAAATGCCAGCCAAAGGACAGAGCATTGGCTGGGCACTGCTCCAGTTGCCCATGCAGAACGGGGAGGTGTTGAGATAGATAAAGGACATCAATGACTCCGAAATGCAGTGTGATTTTGGGTGAGTGGTGTCTCTCCTGTCCTTGCTCAGGGCAGGAACTGAGTTGTTCCCACGCAGTGCCCACAGCAATAGGGCTCAACTCTGGATTCTCCTTGGGATACACTGATTGGGACAACCTAGTGTCCTCTGAAAGAGGAAAGCACTCACCAAAATAGGGGAGTCTGGAGGGAAAGGTAGTGATGTGACAGCCCTGTGACTGCCTCTGCACAGAGCCTGGGAGAAAGTCAGAGGTCCCCATCATGCCTTCACGGGACCCTGTGTGGGCAAGGAATGGAGATCTGGTGTCCTTTGCTTAGTTATACCATTCCTCTTCCCCCAAAAGCAATGGCTTCAAGAGTCTTTAAAATCCCAAGCTCCTGAACCCCCACAGTGAGACCCATAACAGCAACGACACACTGTGCACAGATGGCCAAAGACCAACCAGCCCCGTTCCACCCAGGGCTCCCACGAGGGCTTTGCCTCCAGCAACCCTCTCTCCCATGAGCTTGTGCAAAATGCACCACAACATGGAGCTCTCAGCTGCAACGAAAGGAGGATGATTGGGAAGGGGGTGATCTACCCCTTCATGTCCCTGTGAGACTGGCTGGCTTGGAGGGTGAGTAGATCTGCCCCACCATGAGTCACCATCCAGCAGGATGAAGGAATGCTGCTGTTCCCATGCATCAATGTGGCTGTGGGTGATTTGCTATCCAAGGGATAATTTTTTTAAGCCTGAGATGCTTCTTCACTGTTGTTGTCAAATCCTATCTAAAAATCATCAGACTAATTAGAAAGCAAAAAATGACATTTCACGGGCTGTTAGTGCTGAAAGTGGACTTAGGCCTTATGGTATTTAAAGAATGTTTGGAAAACATTTTTTTTAAAGAGTTACCAGGCACTGGCAGAAGCTGCATTTCAGAACATTTTTGTTTAACATACTCAGCCTTGGTGATGACAAATATTACTGCACATCATTGCCCCAATTTTTCAGGGTGTTAATACCTCATCCATTGCAAATCATAGCTGCTGTGGACTTGGCAGCTTGGATGCGTTTTTATAGGTTCCCATTTGTTCTGAGTTTCTTTTTCGTTTTTGACTTTGAAACTCTGAAGAAGTCATTGAAAATCAGTGAGAGGTGACAGTGGTGGGAACAGGGGACTCTGCCAGCCCACAGCCTAGGTACCCAGTAGTTGTGCATCATTAATTGCTCTGCTCACTACCTGGAGGTGATGGAGACATCCAGGACCGGTTTGGTCTCTAGTTTTACCTTTACTCGCTGGGCCTGGCAGCTAAGGTGTTGTCCATGAGGCCAGTGGAGTTGTCAGGTAGTCACTCAACTGCTCACCCACCTCTCAAAGCAAAGAAACTTCCCTGCACTGTGTGCTGCTTGTGCTGACCACCAAAGTCTGAAAATGGGCCTGATTTGGTCCTATTCATCCTGGTTGATGCTGATCACTGTCTCCCTACTACACCAGCATCCCTGTGGAGCATAAGGGATCCTACATCTATAACTTTGGATTCAGTGCAGCACAGGTTGGGTGTCCTTCACCAAGGCCCACAGGAGACTCATCCCACTGATGATGGTTTCTTTTGGCCTCCCTGGATACCTTGACATGCTATTGTAGTGCAGATTACATAGTGCCTTCCTCTTGGGACCTCCAAGAATGTAAACAGAGTAAATAATTCATAACAAGCAATTTCTTTAAAGAATTTTGTCTGTTTTCTTTTTTTTTTTTTCCCCTTCTCATACACACATTGTCCATGGAGAAAATGAGAAATTCTCCATGCACTTGTTTGGTGCTGTTCACAAGTCTCTTTGGGGAATAACTCTTGGCTTGTGGATGTTTTCAAACCAAGGAGTCTGCCACCAAATCTTCAAGTTGCAATTTAGGTGATGGCCCAACAAAACACACATTTCAAACCATGTGTCCCAGGGCAACGTACAAAATCCACCCTGCTTGCTCAGCTACGTTCAAACATCAGTGGATGCAGAGGAAAGTCTTTTCTCTGCCCTTCTTGGCACTGCACAGATCCAAGCACAAACATCATGACCCTTGTTTTCACAAGTGGTCACTGATTTAGGGGCCTCATTTAAGATATCAAAGCCATGCTGCAGGTACCTGAGGTTTAGTCTCCTTAGAGGTGGAGATGGAGGCAACTCAGCCTGGATCTGAAGGTTTTCACAGCAGAACCTCTCTGTTGTTGCTGTGCCTTCAGCTCTCCTACACTGCTGATGTTCATGAGGATATCTCTAATGACCCTTTGCTTGAAGAGTCTCACCTTGTCACACATGAGGGACATCATCTGTCCTTCAATAGGCAGAGCTGGTTCAAGGCTTGTCGGTGGTACTGACCAAACCAAGTGATGCTATTCCAGGGCTGTCAATGAGATGAATCTATTCAGCTTTGCCAAAGCCACCCCTGAAGTTGATCCCAGCAAGACAGGTTGACAGGGAGCACACGCCTGCCTTGGAGACATGTAGATGCAGCATGACTTTCTTTTTATTTACAGAGCATCAGATTGCACATTCCCTAAGAGCTCTGATTCATCCCTCTCAAACCCTAGAACAAATATTCCAAAATCAGTCTACGGCATGGGGACAGGCTTTGTTCAGTGCTTTGAAAGAGAGCAGGTAAAGTCATTACCCTCACTTTGCATAGCAAAAAATGATATGCATAAAGCTGCATAGAACAACCCTGCAAAGCTCAAAGGAAACAAATGGGTGACTTGCACCATGAATTTCAATGGGACTTTGTGCCGCCAGGATAATAGCCAGAGAGACAGTGAAATATTGCATGGAGAGACACTGGGCAGTAAAAACATGTTTGACTTGCTAATGCAGTGGAATATCCTGCAATATCACACGGGGCGGGGCGGGGGGGGGGGGGGGAGATTGCAGAGCAATTGTGCAGGGACAGGTGAAACAGCCTGAGAGATAATGGAGCACACACAGGCACAGGACAGGAATCATTTGGGATGGTGACTGCAGGTGTCTCTTAAACACAGGGAATTACGCTGTGGCTTCTCTCTGGAACTGCCCCCCTGGCTTGAAGGGCTATTTATCCAGCTTGTCTTGGAGGCAGCACCTGGTTTGCAAGGAGGTCTCCAGCCAATTTTTCACATGGGTTAGCTACAGGCCTTGCAGCACCTGACCTGGGATGGAGATCTGTAGTCAAGTTTCTTCTTATTATTCCCAACAACTGCCTTCACACTGATCCCTGGCTGCCGAACACAGCCTGCCTCAGCTTCCCACTGTGCTGTGCTACCAAGCAGGAGAGACAAGGCAGAGTTTCCAGGAGAAGGGGCTGGGCCCAGGGAGACCCTGGCCACAGCAGCATTCCAGCTCCATGGGGACAGTGTCCTAAAGTGTCTCTGCCTCCTGTGAGCTATCTGCTCCCCTCCCCATTCTTGCAGGATACCCTGTGGGCCATGGACTCAGCAAAGTCTCTAAATAATGACTGAGGAAAATCATGCTCCCATTTGACACCCAGAGAAAAGGAAGCTTCCATGTAGCTGGATAACTCACCTGAGGATGGAGTGGAGTGAGTTAGCATCCTTTAAATTAAAGACTTCAAACAGCATCTTCTCCCCAAATTGCCACTATATCCCTTTCAATACTCATAGCAAACACTTTGCAAGTAGACCCAGAGGAAGAGGAAGGAGGAGGCAGAAAGCCAGGAGGATGGGTGATGCTCCAGCATGGTGGGGAAGGGGCCAGGAGATGCCTGTTTGCAGCAGGAGCAGCTGCACTGTTAGCAAGGCAAAGATGTTAAAGCAAGCAATTCCCTAAGGCACCCTAAAGTTTTATAGATTGCTGACGGTGAAAGCAGTAGATAAAAGGACACCTCTGAGTGAGCACTCATGTATTAAGCAGACTTGGAGGTTGTCCCCATGCAAAACAGAGTGTGCCTTTCAAGGCTGTATAACTCCACAGCAGATACAACAGGTGAGGGGTGCTAAATCCAGACAGAGGAACCTCATCAGGACCTTCAAGCTGCATATTCAAGATGCCCACAACAAGGGGAAATGGGAGTGCCATGTCTGACTGCCACCATGGCTACTGGTTCCTGTGTGTGGCCACTTGGATATTTAAGGGTCATTTGTGTTTTGGGCCAAAGGGAAACAGGGAGAAAGGTGAGAACAGCTGAGGACAGCTGAGATGTGTTAGTGAGATGTGTCTCAGTTATGGCCACTTTGGCTCTGAAAAGCAGGGAAAAAAGTAAGATGAGTGAAAGCTGTGAACAAATTGGAAATTCAGATAGAATCCAGCTATTCAATCCATCAAATATGGGATTAATTACACCATCTCAGCCTCCTGTCTTATTTTAAGGCTGACTGGAGATCCAGAAGAACACGAGGGCATTCAGGAAGACAATGGAAATGGGTTCAGAATGAGTCACATGGTCCATCACCTTCTCCTCAGGATCCCAGGAGGAGAGACCTCCAAGTCCTTCATCTTCTTTATCTGACTCAAGGCAGGCTGAGTGCAGCCTTGAAATTTAGAGTGTGGGGAGCAACTCTCCTCGATCCACACCAGCCCAGCGCCAGGACTCCAAAGGCAGCACTCTGGTAATGTCCCTTTCATCAACATGACATTCAAAATAACACAAGCACTGGGGCTGCTGACTCAGAGGTCCCCAGGTAAGGAAGGAGCCGCTGGGGAGGCTCCAAAGCTGTGAGCAGATCCCACAATGAGACCTGGCCATGCAGTGACTACAGCCATCCAAAATAGCATTTGTCTCCACTGAGACTCACAAGCCCCTTGGGAAGGGAAGGACCAGCTATTTAGTGATGCCGTCAGATCCCGGGGGAATATTTTGTTCAGAGAATGGGAGTTTGGAGGATTTATGCAGCACTTCCCTTCCCAGTCTCAATTTACCTCACCAAATTAAAAGCAGTGTGGGCTGGAAACGACATTAAAAGGAAAAAGACGACAGAAAAATCACACTGAGCGTATTGTTCTGGATAAATAAGACATAGGCGTGTTGTGGAAGGTAGCTAAACCCATCCCACAAATGGCCTTCTCCTGCCAGGAAGATGTGACGAAAATAATTACTTGGGCTATACATAATTATTGTGCTGCTTTGAGCAGCTGCCTGCCCTTGGCACAGTTAAGGGAGATTTTGCCTGATATTGGTTAATGACATTAACCATTAGCCCCTTAATGTCCTGACCTGCTAAACGGGCTGGGAATGTCGCCAGTGGTGGTGCTGGGCACACACCTTTGTGTCTGCCCGTGCTGATGGGGGAGCATCATGTGCCTGTTGCAGGAGAAATGCTCCCAGTTGCTGTTCCCAGTTGCACCAATGCCTGGAGATGGATGAATCCCTGTGCAATCCTGCATCAAGATCTTCACTCAAGAGATGCTTGTTGCCACTGGCAGGGCCAGGTTGGCCCCATAGATGCCAGCAGTGCTTTGTGGTACTCATGGGAGGTAGGACAAATGCTGGAAAACACAGAATTGTTCTGATGAAAAAAAGGAAGGGAAGAGGGAATGAAATCACTTTTTTTCTTCCCAGGGTAGAGAAACCTTCAAATCCCTCCAGTTTTGGTCCAGCTACCAGAAAGGGACCTGTTCCATGGGTCACCTGGGGAAATCTCCATGGAATAAATTAAATGTTCTTCATTTAATTTTCTCAAAGGAGGAAATAAGGGTTTTACAACCAGCTGTCAAATGCTCAGCAGCTAAAATATCAACAATGTATGACAGACGCAAGACCAAAAAAGCCTCTGAGGTTTCCTTTTATTGACTGGGAAGTCTCTGGTTTCTATCTTATTATCTTTCAAGCTAAACTGATATGAGCTGAACAATCAGGAAATTGAATAGCATCATTGGCAAAGACCATCCTCTCCGAAAACAGCTGACAGTGATGAACACCTGAGAAGACCCATTGCTTCAGCACTGTGGGATCTAACAAAACACAGTGCTTGACCTCAACCCATTTGGTGATGGAGAGCCCAACATCCTATATCTCCTTTAGGTTTATCCTGCAATAATCTAATGTTTGGGTCACACAGAGCCAGGTCACAGATTGATAATCGCATACTTGAAGATCACAGGCTATGAAAATTATTGCTGTGCTGGCTGGAATAAATTATGCAAAGCAATGCGTTATCTGGGAGCCTGCAACGCGCGCGCGCACGCACACTTCGGTGATCTATCGCTCTCCATGCAGATGTTCTGCTGCAAAGACATTTTAATTAATACATTGAAAATACGTTTCCTGCCTTGTCTGAGCTGGAGATGAGCAAGGAAATGACGCTGAGTGGGGTAAAGCCCCCATGGCAAAAGAAATGATGAAGGGAAACGCAGTGATTTAAAACCAGTCAGAACTAAGAGGTGTCTGAAATGGGGCCCAGCCGTGCATTGAGCTGGTGTTGGCAGGAGAGTGAGCAGAGAGAACTGAAGATGCTCTCCCAAAGGCACTATGGGGCTGTAGCTGTAGCACAACTCCTCAATCCTTACTATCCCTATTTCTCCTGCTAAGGACATCCCTTCACCTGCTCTTCATCCCTGGCATCCCACTGCCTTCATGTGCATCACCAGGGAGGACCAAGGATCAGTAAGTCACCATTCAAAGCAGAAACAAAACCTAATTTATGAAAATGTGGCTCTTGCAGAAGGGCCATTGAAATGAAAAAGCCCAGTCAAGACACAGACCACACCAGCAACACCTGGATAAAAATACCTTTGCAGACAGAGAAATAATCTGAGAATGCAATTTCCATCCCTCAATGCACACTGAAAGGGTGGGACATCTGGTTTAATTAGGAAAAGGATTTTGCCTTTCATGCTTTTCTCTTTTTCCATTTTATTTTTATGGCCTCTCCTGCGTCAACTATGAGACTCTCCCATACAGATCAGGCAAGGGCAGCAGTGGCAGCAATAAATAGAAGGGGGTAATGATAGCCCAGCTGTTCTCAACTCCTGCCCCAGTAGGTGCAGCCCAGTGCTTTCATGATCTATCCCTCCCCTGTGCCACTGCAGGCATTAGAGGTGGCCTTATCCATCACATCACAAGAGGAGTCTTTAATCACCCCACCACAAGGTGGTTGAAGAGACCCACAAAAGAATGGGAGAGGAGATGGGGAGGCAGGTCAGCAAGGCATACACCAAAGAGCAGTGCTAATGCAAGTGTGCATCCTGATGGATCTGGACAAAATCCCATGGGGAAGGGAAGGCAGAAGGAGCTGGGACACTGGGGCCGGAGGAGGGACAAGACAGACAGCAGCCTGCCCAGCTCACAGCTGATTTGGACACAATGGGGTTGTTGCAACCATCCAACATGTTCTACTTGTAAAAGTGATGCTTGGCCACAGCCCAGGATTAATCAGGGGTGGGAGAGTGGGAGGCCAGAGCTGTTTCCCCCTGGGGAGGGAGACGTGCCTGAAAATATACCTTGTGCCTGGAGGTGAGTGGGGTCTGATGAAGGGAAACCAGTTACCACCCCAGGGTCTGTCCTCACCAAGGGGATGCACTGGCAGGTCGGTGTGTGGGATGCAGCCCAGTTGAGCATCTCTGTCACGTTCCAGCAGGACTCAAGGAGAGTGATAACCAAAACCCCTGGCTGCATCTAATCAGCATGGAGGGTTCCAGCCTCAAGCAGGGAGAAACCCAGATATACTCCCTGGAGAAAGTGAAATTAGCCTTGCCAGGCTAGGGAGTGATTTTAAATTGCAGAAGTGTTTGAGAGATAGCTCTGCTCTCCACAGGAGCTTCTCCCCATCCTTGGGATTTAAGCCTGTTAATAGTGGAGTATGATGATATCATCTGTTTATATTGCACTTTTTATCACAAATAGTTCTCAAAGTGATTTGCTACCATGTCCTCCGAGAGCCACTGAAACACAGGCCCTGGTGGGAAGCAGCAGCAGAGCAGCCACCACACCACTTACAGCGGGGAGGAAGGGAGAACTTGGACCAAGAAAACCACATCCTTGGTTCCTTAGACCCTCACAAACCAGCAAGGATGTGGGATTTATGGCCCCATAGATCCAAAAGATATGTGTACAAGAAAGTTGACTGTGTATCTGATGGCAGACAGGTGGGATGACAGAGCAAACTCTGACCTTTGCCTGGTTGGAACCAGAGGCTCCTGGGAAAAGCAGTGACTCCAGCTCCACACCAGATCCACATTTCCCTCAGAGAACACAGCCTGTGTTCACCCCAGCAGTCAGGCCTGAGCCACAAAGAGACTCAAGAACACATGGAAATGCATTTCTCCAGCCCTCCGTATGAAAAGAGAGTCACAGAGCAAACCTGGTTATTTCTGTAACTTCTGCTCAAAAACTGCCTGAACCACAAAAATTAGAATATGGACATGGGGAAGGCAGTGTTAGAAGGAAAAGGAGAAGAAAGGTGAAGGAGCAGGAGGAGAGAAGGAGTGAGACTAGGAGAAGAAAAGCAAAGGGAAGATTTACTCTCAGTGAGCAAGGTAGGAGAAGGAGAGACTTGTTGCAGCCACACAGTCCCTGCTGCCATGCAGTCCCAGTGGATGCATGCTGTGTCTCTCCCTGAGGATTGCTCTCCCTGCAGAAACTGCAGATGAGATCCCACCAGTTGATAGCAGTGGGAGCAGGAGAAAATGAAGCAAAACCCCTTTTCCAGGTGCTTGAGTTTCTCACCCTCCCATCGACTCCAAGAGGCTCAGGGATTGGCATTTGCTCTCCAGCTCCCAGCCCAGAAAAGGGAGGATCGATCAGGTTACAAACTCCAATGGAAAGAAGAAGCTTTCTGCTTAGACACAAAATTGAGCAAGTGACTGATGGAGAAGCCTAAACCCTGCAGCCTCCAGGCCAAAACCCAAAAAACCCACCCCACCCAGCAGGGTCCAGAGACCCTGGCTGCAGGATTAACCCAGCTGCCCTGCCCTCCCCTCTGGCCCTTGCGTGGGGATGCCCCTGGCAGCTCCCTGTGCCACCACTGCCACCAGCCAGCTGCACTCAAGGTCTGGCACTCCTCCAGCACTGTGCCACTGTCCCCGTGTGCCTGCGAGGGCAGACAGTGCCTGCCACCACGCATTTGTCACAGCACGAGGAGCAGCAAGAAACCCTCATGTGTGCACAGGGCAGGCAGCACACACCAGAGCTGGTGATGCTGGCACACCTTCCCAGGAGCACCATCACAGCTTGGCCCAGGGCTGTGAGGATGGCAGTGTGTGCAGCTCTGTGCTTGGCAGGACTAGCAAAGACAGGACCAGCTTCTGCCTGAACCACCTGGACACCCAGGCTGGAGACTGCAGTGCTGGCGAAGACCTGTAAGCATACACAGAATTAGGACAAGTATTTGTGTGCTTTCCTTTGCTGCAGGGAGGTGGACAGATACTTTGTAGAACTGTTTCCTTGCCCAAAAGCCAAGTGCAGTTGCTGTGCCCAACTCTCCTTCCTGTGGCCACTTTTTAATCAGACATACTGGGCACAGAAGCATCGTGGAGCCTGCAGCTCCGTGCTGGGAATACCAGTGGAGACACAAAGTGATTTCACTCACAGGTATGTTGTTGCTTGATTGACACTCTGTAATAACGAGATTCGCCACATAATTACTGTGCATTTGGGATGCAGCACCAGGGATTATTTTAACCCAGTGACAGCCTTAAATAGTAGTTAAAGTATATGTTTATATTAATGTCATTAGTATTTTTGTGTCTTTTAGACAAAAGGCTTTTCCTTTTATTTGCAATACAGTAAACAACAGCTCAGGTGTCTTCTGGAGACATCTCTACCTCTACTTTCAGGTGAACTGTTGAAGTAAAAGAGAGGAGAAGGATCTGAGCTGAGACTAAACAAGCAGCAGCTTGACTTGATGATAACAAGGGATGCAGGATCAGGCACTGCTGTCAGGAGCCTCTCACCTCTGGCATCTCACCTCTCACCATGATGAGGTAAATGGAGGAGCCTGAAAAAGTATCTTCCACACTTAATGTCCTGCTGTGGCAGCAAGGAATGGCCACACATGGCACACCACCAGTGGCTGAGACCTGACCTCTGTTAGCACACCTACAGCTAGGTACAGCCAGCATGGGGGCACAAGTGCCATCATATTCAGGCATCTATCCCAGCCTTGCCAGCAAAGACGTAAATCTAGACTTATAACAAATGAGAGAAGGAGCTGGGCATTTACTGGTAGACAATAACAGTAATAAATGATGGTTTTTATTAAGAAATATTACTTAGAAAGTTTATTGCAATTCAAGCCACTCCAACAGCCAGCAATGCAATAATGAGGAGCAAGAAAATGGGAAGGGGAAAATTATAGAAATGAAGGTGATCAAATAAAACCACACACCTATATATGCGTTAAGTCAATAACACCTTGATGTCATGGTTGGGTTTGTGGTTTTCTGCAATGAAAAAAATGCCACATTTCATAAGCTGAGACAAATTATACTGGAATCAAAATGAAAACGGATATAAAGAGGTGGTGAAATATTATCAGTCAGGAATGGGAACACAGATCCTTCCATCACTGTCACCATGAAGTTGTGGCTCCAGCAGATGTGCAGAGCCTGGTACAGCTGGTGGTGTCCCTACGTGCCGTGGTGGTACCACACCATCTGTGAATACCTCTCTTCTCCTATATTTGACTTGCATCCAGTTCTTGCTGTGATGCTGAGATGGACACAGCAGATCCGTCCTGGGGCTGGGTTGTATCTCTGCAGTGTGGTCACCCACCATTAACTAGGTGACTCAGGCATTTTTCCCGAGCTGATGCTCAGTTCCCAGCTGGTAGCAGAAGTTCTCCTCATTTGCCCTTATGTGTGTGACCTTGCACTGCTGGGCCTCTTAGATTTAATCACTTCTACTCATGTCAAGATCACCCAGGTCTTCTGGTGTGACATTACTTGCCTCTGTATTGAGGATATTTTGCAACATTGCATCTCCAGAGCATTTCATTAGCATAAGTTTAATTTTTATACCAAGGTCATTAATTAAAACATTATATGATGAAAACATTGGCATTACTGAAACTTGCCCTTGAGAAACTTAGTGAACTGTCAGCTCTTTGCTCAGTGCTTCCCTGCTCCCCACTGCTCCACCTCTTATCCCATTAATTCCCTCCTCCTCTGGTTTAATTAACAGGACATGAGACAGGTGAGGCAGCCAAGCTGTGAAACTGCCTGGGAAGTGAGTTTTGGGGTAATATGGAAAAAGATGACACAATTTAGGGAAGGCACTGGTCTGCACACACACAGCTTGGTGAGCCAGCCCTGAAGTGTGCATCTCAGCAGACTCACCTCTGTGGGAGGAGGTGACCACAAAGATGCTCTCAGGGACAGATCGAGGCCATCATTCACCTTCAGGGAGAGATTTTTCACATAGAGAGTGATCAGGCATTGGAATGGGCTGCCTGGGGAGGTGGTGGATTCACCATCCCTGGAGGTTTTCAAGATGAGACTGGATGTGGCACTTAGTGCCATGGTCTAGTAACCAGGGTAGGGTTGGACTCAATGACCTTTGAGGTCTCTTCCAACCAGGCTAATTCCATGATTCTATGATCTGTGGTCTCAGCGATGGCCTGGAACAGCATAACTCTCCATTCCCACCTCCTGCTGGCCACTGCCTTCTCTGGAGGTGAAAACAATGTCTAGATTTAACAGTCTGAATCTGAAATTGCTTAGGAAACACCCCAAAACCTTCCTCTGTGCACACATCCCTCCATGATGATGCCTGCCCTCCACAGCAGAATTCTCAGCCTACTCCTGGAGCACCACAAACCTGTCCCAGCAGCTCTCACCAAGGAAAGGAGCAGCTTTACAGCATTGCCACCTGGCAGGGATGGCACTGTTGGCACTCACTGGGTGTGGATCACCAAAGTTATTATCTGTGTGCATGTAACAAAAAGGAGACGTGCAGAGAGGACACTGAAGTGCAAGGAACAAGAAAGAGAAGGTTCCCAACAGTATCCACAAGGAGCCATTCTGGAGCTCAGCTGATGGGAAGGGCAGTGCACATGTCCTCATGGCCCAAAGTCTTTTTAACTCTTCTCTCTGTTTGAGTGGCAGGCAAGAAGAAACCTCAGTGATTGCATTTCTTTGTATGACCCCATCTAAAACTTTCGGCATCAGATAAACAACTCCCAAGGGTCAATTAACATGTCTTGAGATGATTAGAGTCTGACACTGATGAAACCCAGCAGTAATTAGCAAATTAAAAAAAAAAACAGCCCTTTTGATTAGTACTCAGCATAATTCCCTCCAATTATTCAAAGTTCATGACTACAGGGGGTGGAATATCTCCAGGAATATTTATTTATATCCCTATTTTTTTCCAATCAACTTTGTGAATCTAGTTAATCATCAGCACTTGAACTTGTTAACTTGGAGAGTTTCAGAGCTGTCACTCTGTCTGATTGCTGGAGACAGCCTGGGGAAGAGTTTGGGGAGCACAGAGAATCCAAATACCTGTCTCAGGCAAAGAAAGAAACCCCCCACAATAAAAAACCAAGAAGAAAGAAAAAATCCCAACTTGCTGCAGCAGCGGAGAAATGAAAATACAGTGTTTTCCCTCTCTTTGTTAAGAGTCACAGCTTGGCACTGGCATGTTTTGCATCAGCCTGTCAGAGAGTGCTTTGCACAGACAGGCAATACACCTCCTCCTGCACACGGACAAAACCCTCTCCCAAGAGATCCTCGTGCCTGCAAAGCCCAAATATCTGGGCAGGAGCAGCCCAGGCAGCCAAGCCTCTCTGAAAACGTCCTCCATGGTAATGCAGGCAAAGAATGGCCTTAAGCTACGAAGCTCCTTGTCTGCAGGTGCAGTAAATCAGCTCCCAGTCAGCCCCTGCTGCGGCTGGGTCAGGGCTGGCCTGCCCACCATTCACGGGAAGCAAGGGCATGCCACAAAAAAAAAAGCTGGAATTGCTTTGGAAGTCTCTGTTGCCTGCAGGGAAACTTTACTGAAACATTTCATGCTTGTCTTCAGATGGTATGAGAACAGTTTTCCTGCCCTAAATCCTCCCACATCCTTTCCAGCAGGAGGGAAGGGACCGGGAGCCATGAAACATCTCCTTCCCTATCCTTTGCCAAAGCTGCTCCAGTGACCAGTGCTCCTGGCATGGGTGTGATGAGGACCAGCATCCCCACACTGCTGTCAGAGGGTGGATGTGTGACCCCATTCCACAGCCACATCTGCTCCAGAACTACTGCTGTGTCCTTGCTCTCAGAGATACCTCCAAACCTACAGGAGAGGCAGATGAAGAGGGAGTTAGAGATGCCACCACCTCAGAGGATCACAGTGGTCAGAGCACTGCAGGGCTTAGTCAGGGAACTGCTCCAGCAGAGTCAGATTAAAGCTGCGCTTTGCAGAGAGGACAGAGTCTCTCATCTCCTGACACAGGCTCTCAGCCCCCTCTCTGCTGGCCACTTTGCGTGGGCAGAGACACTGTCCCCCCAGGGGCAGCAGGAACTGCTCTTGCTGACCTACATGGGCAAGTGTTGGGGGCATGGGGACGTGACCACCTGGACAGTGGACTTGCCAAGCTCTGACCTGCAGCTCCTCCACTATCTGCTTCATTAAAAACTTCTTCCCTGCCTGAGCAAGCACTGAGGGATGGAGAAGTCTAGTCCCAGATAAGAAGACATACACTTAAACCTTTCAAAGCCATTTTTCATTGGACTTTTCTATATTCATCACTGCAGACTAACAGAGATTTTTCTCTCTGGTTTAGATGATTTTTTTTTTAATTTAATCCTATCCAGTGAGAGCCCTCTAGGGAGCTCCTAACCCTGCTTTAATAACATGCTCATTAGCGAGGTTATTCAGGGAGTGGTTTCTATTTGACACTCCAGCATCTTTCCAATTAATGTTGCTTTAAAACAAGCAAACCTTAAAAAAGAGAGAATATCAAACAGCTCAGAGTCAGCACTGCAGGAAGCCAGCAATTTCCTCTGGATTTTCATCTTCCTTCTCTCCAAAATTCAGTTCTTAGTATCGCAGCCATTTGCTGAGACAGGAGTAAATTAAAAGACTACAAGGCCCTGCCATCCTGGTAGCTCAAGGATGTCAAACCAGCAGCCAGAGCACCAAGTGGGATATCAAGAGTGCTTTTGTTGAGCTGGATTAGGTCCTGCATGATGCTTCTCTGGGTCATGCAAGTGCAAGGATGTACCAATGCACACAGCCCCTCCTGTGAGTCAAGGGGCAACAGAGCAAGATTTGCTGCCATCTCTGCAACTGGAAATCTCTCCATCAGCTCAACAGCTCCCAGAACATGAGCTCTTTCCCGTGGCCCCTCACTTGAGCATGGCAATGTTTGTGTGCAGCACTGTGGGCTGAGTAGAGGGGCTGTATGAGCAAAGGGACGTTGCCACAGCTGCTGGAGCAAGGACAGAAAGCCCTTCTGATATATCTCCAGGTGACCTGGATGACCTATATATAGAGAGAGATTGACTTTTCTCCTTGGCTTTGTTAGTCCTTAATGTCTGAGGGACGAAACAGCTCAGATATGATCTCTGACCTCACACATGGTGTTTGCCAGGAGCGTGCTCCAGTCTCCCTTCCATAAAGGCAAGTTCTGGACACACATCCCATGACCAGGTGCTGCTGCCTCTTGGTGACCAAGAAGAGGGAGAGTCTCACACAGCAGGTGCTGCAGAAGGTGAAGGATTGCACCAGCAGAACATGAGTTACTGAAAACAGTTTCAAAACATGCTTAATTTTCCCACAATAAGCAGGTCTGATGTGCTTCCTTCGCTGCCCACCACTTCCCCTGCTGGAGTAACAGGACCTATTCATTTCATTTTAGGTGTAGAAAATTGAAATCTGGGTCAGAAGCATAGAAAGCAGAGGCACACACAGTACACAGCCCACTGCAAAGAAATACCACCCTTGACAAGTCAGCAGCTGCAAATGGAGCAGGACAGGGACAAACTCTGCACTGTCAGAAGATCAGCACTGCTCCATCGACCAAAGGGAGCTGCAGCTGAGCTTGGCCCCAGAGGGCTGACAGCAAGTGCTGCTCAGGCCAGGAAGAAAATCAAAGCAGTAAAATGACAAGAGAAAAGATGGTGCAGAGCCTCTGAGTTCCTCTGGTAACAGTACCAAGAAGAGATTTGTGCAGGGCTTCCCTCTGTGTTGTCTTCAAGTCATTCCCCATGATTTGGGCTGAAATAAGTGCATAATTGTGGTGCCTGCCACAGCTTGCTGAGCACATGTTGCTACTTGTGATGCAGAGAATAATGTCAATGTTACCTGGTTGTGGGAACAGCTAAACTCTGAGTAAGTCTGCTGGCATCCTCCGCTCCCTATTATCACAAGTCCCCCTTAGGCTCTTCTCTTTGCCTTCCTCAGTCTTGCACAGGATTTTGGCTCTTTCCTTGTTAATTAAATGACAACCGTCTGCAGCCAGAGCTTGAATTACACCTGCCTAAAGCGATCGACAGTGATTGGAATCATCGCATCATTTTGATTTGCAAAGATTCCCACTCAAGTCAAAACAAGCAGGGAGTGCATGCATATGCTGAGAGCTAACACCAGGCTGTGAGACAGCTTCCCTCCTGCTGACACACACCCAAGGCCTGTCCTGAGCTCTTCTCTGCAAGAGTTTAAGAGCAAAGCTGAGCAGAGGGATATTTTTCCCCTTGGGCTGTGGCTCCTTGCAATGGTTTGCAGCGGGAGCAGAAGATGCTGCTGCTGGCCAGAGCTGTTTCTGGGATCTGAAGTAGTTCTAGAGATGAGGTACAGCCCACATACATCCTGCTCCACTGTTTCAAGATTATTCCTTTCCATCAGGCTTGCAGCAGCTGGTGTTTCCCTGGCTTGTTTTACGGCTGTGGTGGAAGAAGCAAAGCCACTGAAAGGGATATAACTGAAATAGGGCAAGTCAGAAGCAGGCACATAAAGATGAAAGAGTACAGATCAGTAAGGCTATATGGAAGCTCTCCCCAGCAAGCATCATGCCAGGATTTCCCCCGGGATCGTCCACTCCTGGCTGTGCTGCACTGCGGTGCTCACACCGGTCCTGCTCTGCAGTTGTTCTACACTCCCCCATAAAGTCCTGAGCATACACAGCAAATGGGATGCCCAAGACTTCCCAATATGTTGGGAGAAGTCTGTCCCAGAGCTCATGGAAGGCTGTGATGGCACAACTATGCTGGGAGTGCTGGGAGAAGACCTGTGAGCAGATCAGAGAAAGGACGGTCAGGCATGAGCTGAATCACTGGTCCCCTACTCCCAGTGTTTTCAGTAAATATCACTCAGTAAATGGACAATCCAAGAAGTTAAACCATTGGTGAAATCAGTCTGAATTTGGGAAAAAAATTGCAATGAATACCCTTGGGGGACACAGGCAGAGGGAAGATGTTGCCCACTGTAAATAAAACTTCCCACTGTGGTTTCAAAGGGCAGTTTTCTTTAAGACCAGACCTCATTTTCAAAGTGAAGCAGGGAGAAGGCAGGAAAACTGTTCATCAGGTCAAATAACCTAAAGGAAAATATTTCAATTCGGGTCTAGTGAGACAGCTGGGGTCCCCAGCTGACAGACAAAGCAAGGAGAAATTGAACCAAAATTTTTTCCCCCTGATTTATTGGATCAGATACCAGCCAAAAGACCTCTGACTTGCCAGCTCTGCTCGCCAGCCCAGGGCCAGCCCAGGGGCACTCACAGGACTCTGCTGCTGGGGAAGCATCTCCCTCCTGCTCAATCCTGCTCAGAAATTGCTGTGCCCCTTCCTGTTGCTACAGAAACAGCCATGATGTCATCCCCGCAGATGAGGAGGTAGTGCAGGAGCCCCCGGGAAGGGCAGAGAGGTCACACAGGATTGTGTCCTCCCTGTGCCAAACCCCAGGCACCCTGTCCCCAGGCATGCAGAGGTGTGCCAGGGAAGGCAAGAGCTGCAGAAGAGGGGAATGGATTTGTGTCGTCAGGAAGCACATTTTAAGCTTTCCGTACTGAAAACTCACATTTTTTGGAGGTCTGGAATAGATTCTTCAATGTATTGGTTTGGAGCAATAATGACATCCAGTGGCTGGTTGGATTAGTTCTCAAGGGGAATCGTGCATGAGCATCCCCCATCCTGTTGCTGCTCAAGGGGGTTAAAGCAGGACAGGCTGGAGTAGATGGAGATGTCTGCAGGTCACTCCAGGCTCTTCTTGCACCTGGAAAGAACAGCACTAGGATAAGCC
>NW_008680022.1:0-21277 GCF_000695815.1 Acanthisitta chloris | reverse complement strand
CTGCTGAATCCTCTGCAGCAAGCCCCGAGTCTGCTTCTTTTGAAGTTAAAAGTCTCTTGATTTCAGGGAGGGAGAAAAATGAGAGCCTAGAATTCTGTTTCTTATGGCCATCCCAGGCACATCCAAGGCTTGCTGGTGAACATCAACATACAGGAGCCAGTCAGGCAGTGTGGGCACTGTACTCTGACATGGTTTGTGGCATTGAGTGACAAAAGCCGAGATGTCTGGGGCCAGGCTGAGCTCTTTGTGTGCCTAGGGAACCCTGAAACACTGGGACACCATGACAGGGTATGTATGCCACATGATGCCCACACAGAGCAGCTCCATGGGGTGTTGTTGTGCCCATGCCAAGGGTGGCACTCACTGCTGTGCCCCACAGCTTTCTCAGCAATTGCCCTGGAAAGGTTTCCCAGGCACATACACCATGGGGAAGGGGCCAATGCCTGGGGCACATTGCAACCTCAGTATAGGAGAAGCACTTTTGTCTGCATGATGGGCAGGAGCACATCTCCACGGTGCCACGGGGATGGTCAGGATTCAGTATCTTCTCCTAGACATGCTGTGTCTCCTTCAGTCCCAGCCAGGCTGCGTGTGTGGTATTTGGAGAAGCAGTGGCTGGAGATCCTCTTGGCAGAACTCATCCTGCAAGGTCAGGCTCCCAAGCAGGCACAAAGCCAACCTAAAAAACCAAGCAGCATCTCAGGGCCTTTGGCAAGACAGAGTTGTGTCCCTTTCGCCCAGGGGCTGGGACAGCACCATATGGAGTTGTGAGGCACAGCGTATCAGCAGATTTACATGGGATGAAATGACACTCAGTGTCTGGGGCTCAGCCACCACAGTGGCTTTGTCACATCCCCTGATGACAGCAAAGGCAGGAGAATGATATATTTGAAGCCAGAGCGCAGTTGTTGGGTTTTTAAGGTCTCTGAATGCATCCCTTGCAAAAAGCCAGGTTGGCAAAGCCTGTCAGGAGTGGTTTCTCTGCTCACCCCTGCCAATGATTACTGGGTCAGGCAGAGGTTTCACTCTGGAGCTGATGGCTTTACATGCATGGATGTTCCCCGTTCCCCTCAAGGCTCCGGCAGCAAACGCAGCTCACGTGCGCCTGCCCAGAACCCAACCAAGTCACTGAGACGTGAAGGATGCAGTTATGCAAGCAGAGAGCAAGCACTAGTGCCTCTGCCCCCACAGCTCAGGCAATGGGCTGAGCTGGCAGAGGGGCTGGCAGAGACCAGGCAGCTGAGCATCACACCGGGGCTGCTCTCACCACATGGCTCGGGCACCCTGCATCACTGCAGAGCAGATGGGACAATTGGGATTGATGTGGGTGCAGGACGTGGCCATGACACAGGCTCAGGAGCCTCTCACTCCTTGACAGCAGCCATGAAGCTCTCCCTTGCATGTGCTGTGTTAGGTGTGTGAGGTTTGCCCCACATCTGCTTCTTATCTCAGCTGTAGCTGCATCTCAGGAAGAGTCAGGTTTGTCCCAGATTAGTAGATGAAGCCATTCATCTCAAAGGAACCTGGGAGATTGCTAAAGTTGATTAAGGCAGGGGTACTAATTGTAGAGGGCCAACAAGCATCTCTCACTGCCCTGGAAGATGTGCAAAGACCCAGGAAGAGTCAGGGATCATGAAGATTAGTTGATTTAAAGAATCACCTCTTTAAAAAGCCACTTTAACAGGTCCTCACCTTATCAAGTGATCTGTGCTCTCCACAGTGACTTACATTTTCCCAGCACCAATGGCACTGGTTTCTATCACAGCCTACAAGCACACATACACCTTCATTTCAGTGAGGCAGCTGCTGTGATGGCTTTGCTCACACACCTCACTCCTCAGAGAGGATTGCTATGTGTGCCCTGGACCCAAGAACAACTGCAGGGGGAAAATGCCTCCTGGCATTGCAGTTAGCAGGGCAAGTGCATGGTCTAACAGCTGTACAGGCCTCAAAACTGCCTCTCTCCAGCTCACAGGGGAAAGGGACTCTGCCAACATGGTGCTTCCTCATGGGATGTTTCACCCAGGTGATGAACGAACAGACTTCTTGTTCTTTTCTGCTCTTAAAATTAATCAGGAGCACTCAGAGTCATGTCTGCATGGGAGATACACTCTAGAGTCCACTGTGTCTCTCTCCTGCTGTTTCTGACAGTCACCAGTGCTTCAGCAGTGCCAGGAGAGGAGAAGCCCTGAAGCTCTCCCATTGAAGTGCCATGTGCTGCTGTGACAAGGAAACCTCTGCTGAAGTGAGGGAGAGATGAGCCACAGCTGGTCCAGGTGTTACCATGGCCAACACATCATCTGGATGGGACATCTTCATCTTTGCAAAACCTTGACCAGGAGCCTGGTGGGCTCAGCCAGCTCTTCTTGGCCAGCTGCTGGTACATGGAGAGCACGAAGCAATCCAGGACCTGTCCTGCAGTGGAGGTTTCTCAAGTGAGGATCAGAAGAGATTCTTGCACAAGCGCAGGAAAAGCTCTTCAAATGTTTGTTAGGGATTTTTTTCTGGGGGAGATGTGAGGGACAGCCAGTTTTTGTGAGAGCAGGGAGGCAGGACACAGGTCTGACCCCAGCAGTAAGTGGGTGCATGGCTGCAGGCAATGCTGGCAGTGGTTTGCAATCTCCTTTCATATAGACACTGTCTTCGAAGAGATTCTTGCACAAGCGCAGGAAAAGCTCTTCAAATGTTTGTTAGGGATTTTTTTCTGGGGGAGATGTGAGGGACAGCCAGTTTTTGTGAGAGCAGGGAGGCAGGACACAGGTCTGACCCCAGCAGTAAGTGGGTGCATGGCTGCAGGCAATGCTGGCAGTGGTTTGCAATCTCCTTTCATATAGACACTGTCTTCCCTGCCTTCATTTCATTGCTGCATTTCTGGTAAAGGAAGAAAGGAGAAATGAAAAGAAAGGAAAGGAAGGGGGGAAAGGGAGGAAAAAATAAAGGTAATAAAGAATGAAAAAAAGAAAGGAAAAGGAAAAAGGTAAGAAAAAGAGAAAAGCTATTGCAGACCCAAAGGACACTTCCAGTCCAAAACTTAATAGGTTTTCTCCTGTTATATTAGCACTAGACAATCAAACTGTTCAGCACAAGGTTATTTCCCTCTAGGATAGAGCGGTGACTTGCGAATGCTTAAGGAGATCTAACAGACGTTATTTTGCTCTTGAAGCCTGAGGGATCACCAACAGCTCATGCTGGTCTCTAATGGCTTTGTGCTGCTGGGCATGCTGGGTTTGGAATGAGACAAACCAGAGGTCTCTGCTGAGGGAAGTCACCCCAAGCTCTGCCTCTGTCCCGGGGAGGAAGGGATCCCATTCCCTGGCCAGCCAAGCACATTTGGCAGTCCTCTCCCAGCTCACCTGTGCCGACACGTGGCTCCACTTGGGCTTCCCAGTGCACTGTTGCCAGCTGCCATTGAACAGCTGCCACTTGGCCCCCTGAGAGGTCTGTTTCCTAATGCCAGCATCAAATCTTCCATCCCTTCACAAAATGCTGCAGGAACACAAACAAATCCTATCCACATCATCTGCCAGTTACTGCCCCAACCCCTCCCGTCCACGCCGGAGACACACTGAGCACTCCCAGTGCTGTGCACCGAGAGCTGTTGCCCACTTCCACTGCAGGTCCCAAACCCCAGCCCAACTCATTGCTAAAAACTGGGTTTCAGTTATGTAAATGCATGTTTTTTCTCTTCCAGCTCATGCCCACGAGGTACAGTTTTGTCAGTCACTAATTAAGCAAAATCATGTATTTCCTTCCTTCAGGCAGTGCTCCTTACACCCTTATATCTTAGCCTGAACATCCCCTACTTTCCTTCACAGATTTAATTGCCTTACTCTTTTGTCCTGTAACTCCTCACTGCAACTTCCCATTCTGGTGACTTATTGCCATGCCCCAGTCTGGGTGGGATTCCTCTGTGGTGTCCCCTCTGCTGTACAATGCAAGCCAGCTCCTGGGTCTTACACACAGAACCTCCAAGTAGCACATTACCTGCCACAGGATCTTTTCTCACTCTTTCTGTCTCTTGTTCACCCTTTCTCTCTTTCTCCCTTCCTCCCTTGCTTCCTTCCTCCCTCCCTCCCTCCTTCCCTCCCTTCCTTCCTCCCTCCCTTCCTTCCTTCCTTCCTCCCTTTCTTCCTTCCTTCCTCCTTCCTTCCCTTCCTTCCTTCCTTCCTTCTCTCCCTTTAATTTTTTTCACTTTTCTGTTTTCCTTCTCTTCTCTTCTCTTCTCTTCTCTTCTCTTCTCTTCTCTTCTCTTCTCTTCTCTTCCTTCTCTCACACCTCATTTTCTTTGAATGCTCTGATTTCAACTCACAGTCACCATTTCTGTCCTATCACCCCACCAACACCACTACATTTCATTTTAGGCCTCTATTTTACCTGGATTGAGTTACATTATAAAGAATAGAAATGTTCATGCAGTTAAAGCTCTGGGGCTGAGAGATATGGGTTTAACTCTCAGCTCTGCCACACTCTTTGTACAGTAAGGTGCTTAGATATGACACCAGTGAGACCCACAGAAAATCCCTTCAAGGCTTATTTATGGAGGGTGCTACTGTGTATTTGAACATCTAGTCCCTACAGGTGCAGAGTTGCTCAATTCCACATTTTCCTAGTCCATATGGCTCTTCTGTGGAGTTTAGAAACCTCAGTAGCTCCCCAGCCTGGCACTGCTCTGTTGCTAGCATAAATCTCAGCTCCCCTGTGCTGCAGCAAACCATTGAGAGCTCTTTTAAATGACATTACCTTTTCCTTGTATATTTTTGATCCAAAGCACAGGAGAAAACTAACAGAGAGAAATCAGCATTTTAACTTGGTAGTGTGGCAGTTCATAACCAAGTCAATTTATATGTGGGTTTGAATGATATAGAAATTGGCTAGTGGGAAGAATATTTACAGGAGTCTTTTCCTAGCTTTGGAATTTGAGAAAATAATCCTACTAAATTAAACAAAAGTGATAATAATATAAGAGAGTGCTTCTTAAACAGAACAGCTTCCTTCCTTGCCAGCAACATAGAACTCAATGTTTTCAACACATGTATAATGCATTTTTAATGTAAACGGCATGAGGCAAAATTCCAGCATAGGATGTGAAATAGAAAGAGAAATTGTTCAGGAAGAGAACTGAGGAAATTGCTAACGCTGCACAGAGAATAAAACTTTCTCTAAATCCCAGTCTCTGTCTGCGGGGCATTACAGCATCAATACCATTATCGCTGCACACCATGGGCCGCTTATTGCTTTTAATTATGTTAGCAAAATAAAGGATCCTTTCTGGCCAGACTGGATGGACAATGTTAAGCCATGCTGGAAAAGCTGGATAAACCTCATTAAGGAGAATTTGGCACAGGGAGAGATAAGGCTGCACGCTCACCAAGTTCAGGATACTTCAAAGGGAAAAAAGGCTTTTGATAATGGATTTCGCAGGAGTCAGGACATGACTGGGCACCTTACTCATCCTTCAGCCAACTGCTCAGAGAGGAGGTGACTTCTTCCTGGGAAAGGACCCTCTGCCTTCCTTGCCACCTCTGCAGCCTCGTACTGTAATGATGCTGCATCCAAGTGATAATTTTGGGGTGATAAGACTCTGCCCCTTTGTTTCAAGTGCCATGTCCTCAGGCATGCACACAACAGGAAGGCAGATCCCTGCAGAGCTGCTGCTTCCAGTGGTTCCCAGACTGTATGGACAGCTGGGCTTTCTCCTGTGTTTGCTCCATCTTGTGTTTGCATTGAAGGCACGGTGAGGGATGAAGGATCAGGGTTATTAAGCATGCAGATAAGAGCAATCGGGGAGGGATGGCAAGGACACTTTAGGGACAAGGTTAGAATTCAAAATGATTTAGACAAGTTGGATGAAATGGCCCCAAATACTGAGGGACTGTATGGACAGCTGGGCTTTCTCCTGTGTTTGCTCCATCTTGTGTTTGCATTGAAGGCACGGTGAGGGATGAAGGATCAGGGTTATTAAGCATGCAGATAAGAGCAATCGGGGAGGGATGGCAAGGACACTTTAGGGACAAGGTTAGAATTCAAAATGATTTAGACAAGTTGGATGAAATGGCCCCAAATACTGAGGTACAATACAAACCAAGGACAACAGCAAGGGAGTCATGGATTGCTCACATCCAGGGTGGGAATGAACAGAGGCATAGCCTTTCTTCCTGAAAGGAAGTGGGATAACAGCAGCAACAGGGCAAGGGGCTGTCCTGTAGCTCTGTTCCAAATGAGGAATAGTCCCTCTCCTTGCATCACCTAACAAGTGGCAGAGGAGGAATGTTAGCCTTGTCTCTCCCTCAGTTTAACTGCTCAGTCCTTAAAGCCTTTAAAAGATGCCCTACACAAGGAAGGGAACGATCTGTCCTCTGTAGCTGCAGCAGACAGGACAAGATGACACAGGTTTAAACTGCAGTGAGAGCAAATTGGATTAAACACAGAAAACTGTTTACAGGATCTGGAGCATAACTTTGGGATGCTGGGGAATCTTTGTGTCAAGGGACTCAGTAGTACAAGAGCTGTAAACTCTTCTCTCCTGTTAGTGCACAGGTCTTTTATCCCTTCTGTGGTGTCTCAAATGCCACCTGTGTGGCAAGAGGAATTTGGGAATTTCACCCATCTTCAAGGAGAGGAGCTGCTCTGGGTTCCCCTGAAGCATTTTCCCTAGCACAGGAGAAGCAAGGCCAGCTCATCATCCTTATGTACTAACACTGCTCTGAATATTGGGAAGAAATAGAAGTGATGCTATTTTTGAAGGCAATATTGAACATAAATAGACCTGGCAAGGTGCCAGCTTCAAAACAGAACTGTTTCCTATAGAGCTGGGCAAGGCACTCAAAGAGTCTTTTGAAAAATCCATTAAGGCTCCATCAAAACAAGGAGCTTTTCAGGATGACAGACACATAGGTGCCTCCTTCAGCTCATTCATTGAAATAGAAAAATCAGGCACGTTTTTCTCCTCATTTTCTTTCATTCAGATTCAGCCCCTCCAGGATTAAAAAAAAAAAAAAAAAGGAAAATAAAGATCATTAAACTTTCTGTTGTGGAGAAGAAGGCAGAGCCATTTCAAGTTTTAACACATCTTCTATTGATCAGGCTTAAATCAGCTGTGCTCTGCCTGCAGTTGAGCTCTGGGCTCCACTGCAGTGCTGTTGACATGGAAAGGACTTAGCAGGCAAGCAAAGAGCTCACCACTCTGCAACGCTCATCCGGAGCTCAAAGCTTCAATATGTAGAAGATTTCAAGGCTGAAAAGCCCAGGCTTTTGCCTTTCCACCAGTAGGTCTTTGAACACCTCTGGGTCTTCGTAATAGCAGCGTCTGCTTCATCATTTCAATTTCTGCATGAGTCACAGTTCCCCTCATGTACTACTTTTCCTTTCCCACTCTGCCTCAGAGATAAGAATTCAGTGTCCCAGAGCAGAGATTTGAGAAACCTCAGGCAATGGATTCATGTCCAGAAAAAAATGAATCTTATCTATGACAAAGAGGGAAAAGGAAGGGGGCGAAATGTGTTTGTAGTAAAATTGTTAAGAGACCAAATCGGTGCTTCCTTAGGAAGTCCCTGGGATGTAAAGCACCAATTAACGTGCACATGATGTGAAATATGAATAGGCCAGGGCTTTGACTCATCCCCCAGCACAAACCCAGGGAAGAACTGGAGTCGGCAACGAAAGTAGCAATTTGAAGAGGGAAAAGGAAAGCCTTTCATACGATCTGGATGTGCCTCCAGCCATAGCAGAGAGACAGAGGAAGTAAGACAAGTTAGGAAACGCCAAGACGTGGAGATGTGAGCTGAGGGTGCCTGTGGTCTGCCCTGGCCACATGCCAGATGACAGCCCTAGGTCCTTGTAGTTATTTCCATCATGAATCCAACAACCATTGCACACTAGCACCCATGAGCAAGGATATCAAACTAGAGAGGAACAATGCACACTTCAGCTGTGGGTCCCCAAGCACTGGGTCACGCTAATCAACCAACCCACTCAGTGCCTCTGGCAAAGAAGTTATTTTTAAAATATTTTAGGAGACAGGACAAGGATCAAATTGTTGAGAAAACCAGAAGAACTGGTCATTTGATTCTTTGGAAGATGCTATTTCTACATGTTTGCAAAGGAGCTGAACACTGAGGACATGAGGAGATAGATGAGTGATAGGCCCTTGGTTGTGACCTACAACTGTCCCAGGTAAGACAGCACAAGTGCCCCTGTCCTGCCTGGCTCTTTGATATTTGGGACCGAGCAGGACTGGTGACCAGGTGCTGAGGACAAACCAAAGCCATTTTTGGTGCACTCTCTACTTAACAGCTGCAGCACAACCAAATCCATCAAACGGGAAGAGGAGTTCAGTTGTCACTGTCACATCCCGCAGGAAGACTGGGCTGACTCAATTAGAAGATGTACACAAGTATTGATTATTGCCAAGTACGAATTCTCTCTCCCTCTCAACTATGTAGTACTGTTAGTTATTTTCCCCCTCCAGGTTATTCTTAATTTCAACATAACATGATTGTTGTTGTTCCCAATGTACAATACAAATTGACAATATAATATAGCTTGTATTACTGCAGTCCCTACTGGCTTCTGATGAGTTAGTAATTCAGCCCTCTGATTTCCTCATATTTTGTTTTCCTTTTTGCTTGTAGATTCCACTCTCTCTGAAAATGTATTTCTTGTTTACATTCAAAGCAAAACCACCTCACAGCTGTAGGGTGTCTGAGAGATTTGTCTTGCCCTTCAACTCTACCATAGATGAGGCTGGATCTGTTCCAAAGATCTCCTGTAATCGCAGCCATCACTCACTTATCTCATCCCCAGGGAAATTTATGCCTGAGGCATCCATGTGTGGTGAGGGCAGGTTCCTGGGAGCCTACTCTATGCTGGGACAACTGTTTCAGAGGGGACAGTAGAGCCTGTGAGCTCCTGCCTCAGCTTACACACAGAACACATAGGCTGGTGCTAAGCAAGGAATAGATACAGCAATGGTCTTCCAGGATAAATAGTGTTAGATCCCACTGAACCCATCTGCCTACAGACCTGTTTCTTCAAGTGGGAATCCATCACTGCTGCCCCTGGAAACAAAGCCATTAGAGTACCTTGCTATAAACTCATGAGCCTAATAAGGGTCTCCTGTGGCTGAAAACAGAGATCTCACAGCCCTGCACTCGGTCAGAGCAAAGAAAGGTTCAGCTTTGTACACAAGCATCATCACTCTCCTGCCCCTGAAGTGCAGCCTGGGAGCCCAACTTCTCCCACACCTGCAGTTTCTTGCGTGGAAATGGCAAAATGCACTGACTGTGTCAAATAAGCCTAGGGGCTCAGGGGTCCCATGATCTCACCAGAAGATATTAAAATTCTTCATCTTCCTCTCTCCTGATGAAAGAGGGATGAACTGTGCTTGGGCCAGTTAGAAATTAAGCTATTTCAAGTGTATAACATCTATTGCTCTCCTTGGGGATGACTCAGGATGTGAGCTACACATTTCTGGTGGAATGGTACTGGAGAGGACAGCAGGGCCAGCACTTCAGCTCTGTATTTATGGATATCATCAGAAAAGTTTTATTGGATACATATTTTGCATCCTTCCCCCTGGAGGAGACTGACTTTCACAGTAGTTTTTTTCTCTTGCTTTCAGTAGCTGATTTTATACATGTATGTATACAGAGGGGATTTGGGTGAGAATTCCTCAAAGTATGGAGAAACAATGTGTTTCCCACTTGCCATAGAGAGGGAACATGGAACTCCAACCTTGAATGCAAGTCCCAAAGGCTGGAGTGAGTCTGACCCTTCTACCTGTTACCACATCACACTTCCCTCCTCCAAAGAAGAACTGCCATTCACCTGCCCTGCACAAAGGCTACCTGCCAAAGCTGCTTTTTCTTCTGGCACCCCACCAAGATGTGCTGCTTTCCCCATTGAACTCACCTGTCAAGAGCACACGGGTGTCCTCCCTGAGAGCTAATTATGAGAAGTGCCAGGTTCCCTGAAGGCAAAACACCAAGGTGTACACCTCTCACTGGTGATCCCTGCCAAGGAGCCTTGGGTTGTGTGTCAGAGGGTGTAAAGTCTTCAGCATGTGGTCCCAAAGGCCTGCCAAGCACTGAACCCAGAGGCAGTGCTCACATGGAACCACTGTGCAGCTAAAGACAAAACCCATCTGCATTCAGATGTACAAAGGGTGATCCATCTCCAGCCCTGGTTTAGCACCTTGACTTTGGCCTCTCTACTCAGTGCCCTCATTGGAGTGTGTTCTCTTTTCTCCAAAGAGTGAGACGTCCTAGGATTTCCACCCAAGCAGGGAAAAAGGCAGGAATGTTTTGAAGGTTTTCACAAAAACAGCACATCCCACGGGTATTTTGGGTCAATCAAATGTTTTCTTTTGCTCACTTTTCCCGTGTAAGATAAAATGTGGAAGAAAAATTGACACGAAGTGAAACAACTGCACTCCGTTTGAAAAATCATCAAAGCAGAACACTGTAACCTAAAAGTTACTTTTGAAAAAGGAGTGATCAAAACAAAATGGCCTGATGTGTCGAAATAACGTTTCCAACAAAAATTGCTTTGACAACATTTTTTTTCTCAAAAGCTCTTCATTGCACCATTCCCAAAGGGACCATTCCTGGTGACAGCATGAAGAGATCATCCAGGAATTTTCTCCTCTTACACTTCCTTTTAAGGCAGTGGCAATGTGCATCAATCTCTCCTTCTCTCTTCATATACTGTCTTTGAGACCTTTAGTCTTTTGTACAAAAGGTCTTGTTAATATTGTTGGCCATGGGGAGCATGTGTGTGAGATACAGATTGTACAAAGGTCTTGTTAATGTTGTTAGCCATGGGGAGCATGTGTGTGAGATCCAGAACACCACAGACCCTTCACAGCTGTATTATGTTTGCCTGCAATAACAGGGGATTGGTCAGAACTAACACAGATGTCCCCAAGACAGCAGTGATTTATCAGAAGGAACGTGAAGGTTGCACTACACGTTTCATCCCATTCATATTCATAAGCCCAACATGCATCTGTGAGCTGCTGCACATGTACAGAGCAGATATCTAGATAGGATGGGGTGTGCTGCTGCACTGTCAGCAGAGCATTGAGATGTCCAGCACGTAGTCTAAATATATATAGGAAATGATAGCTGGAGCATGATTGTGTGATCCCTCGGCTCGAGATAGTACATGCTGAACTCCGTCCACACGAGTAGGCTGGTACAGACCTGAACAGAGCATAATGAATGCCCTTCTTCATCATGCAGGTGTCACTTCTCCTGACTCAGATTCAATTACACTCGTGGAGCTGATTGCAGATTTCAGCCTACTCTTGCATATCAAGAGCATATTCAATGTTCCAGGGACTCAATGAGACAAAAAGTCCGCACGTGGTCTTCCCTACAGCCCCTGGGTCTTGTTCATCCCTGGTGGAGCCACATGAAGAATGAGCTTGGCCTATTTTGTCAGATGCAGGGATATCTGTGGAATAGTATGTTCAGTCCTTTATGTCAGGTCATCTATCTCTTCTCAGCAAAATGCATCTGTGATTACTTCTCTATTTGCTGGGATTTTTTAATACAGAATTATACAGTAACCCTCAAACAGAAGGAGGGGGGAATAAAAATGTTTAATTTTAAAAGTTTAACTAGTCAAAATAAGTTAGGGAAAGCACTGAGAATCTCAGGTGCTGGTTAACCTATAAATGAAAAATAATGAAGACAGGAAAAAGGAATTTTAAATGAAGTACATTCTTAGGGGAATCATATCTTGGCTCATATACAAGTCTGAGCTGCTGCAGCAAGAAAAGACTGGGCTGGTGGAAAGGGGACAAGCAATGTCTTTCCATGGAAAACAAGGGAAAAACCTCAGTGGGGCTTCCATAGAATGGAAAATAGCTCCACTTACAAAACAGTCTAAATCACATTCACGTAACAGCAGTGATGGGTTTTGCCCTCAATACCAAATAGCAAAGCAAGTCCCATGCTCTCATACAGCTTATCCACATGTGCAGCTGACACACAGCCCTGTAAGGGTTGTTCCCTTTGCATGGAGCTCCTGTCTTCTCGTACAGAAGGAGCTGCAGTTTGAGGAGAGTGCCTACAGAGATGGAGCTGCACACTGCTTTTTCTCCTGCAGACATGGATCCAGTCTCCTGGGAACACACACTGGCTTTCTGCAGATAGACCCCTCCATAATTTATAGCAGGCTGCCTTGACATCCCTTCTGCATGCTTTGCTTTTCTCATGCAGGACCTGGGACCAGTGCAAGAAATGTCAACTCCTGCAGCAGCTCACTCATCTGGTGGCAAGGATGAGCACTGACACATTTTTATCTAGTCCTGCTGTCTCCAGCTTCTCTGTGGGAGCTGATGATGCAAGACCCATGTTGCATTGTTGTGGAGATCCATAGAAACTCCTCTCCAAAGTTCTAATGTGGCTTCCAAGTCAACAGCAAATAAACTTGTGCAAAGAGTGCTGAGCTGTGATTCTGGTCCCAGCTGGTTTGGGGAACATTGTTCTCTTGGAAACCATATTTCATGGTGTGTAACTGTGACACGGTTTTCTGAAGAAAGCCAAGCACATGGGAACATTTTTCACTTCCTAGAAGCTAATGGTTGTTCCTCACCATAGATTTACAGTTTAATTGGAAAAAAAATTAAGAGAAAGAGAAGAAGTTTAGATTAACACTGCTCTTAATCATCAAAGCCTTAGCTGGGCACCACCTGGTTCTGCCAGCCCAAACCATAACATGCATTAGAGGACTGACAGTAGAAACATTCAGAGAGGAGGATAAAAGAAGAATGAGGCAAATGATGGTCTCGCTCAGGAGTAACTCCATGACATAAATATGTACTCTACATTTATGCAGCTGCAGAAGCTCAGCTTGTCCTGGTGCCTTCTTGACATTGAGTATTTTTCCTGCCTCCTAATCTTTAGGACCCTTCCACAGCAAGCCTCCCTCCAGGCTCCTATTTGTAATGCTGGCATGATATATCAGGAAGCATCTCTAAAAAGAGACCTCAGTCTATGGCATGGAATTCTCTCTGGGAGATTATCTGCTGTGCTGCAGGCTGTGAAGGGGAGATCTGTTACCATTCAAGAGCTGTCCCATTCAAAAACTGCTGAAGCAAAGAGCAAAAATTCTCTGAGTCAACCCTGAACCAAAGTCCCAGCCAATATCAGGGAGCCCTTTTCTGTTAGAAGAGCCTCTTTTCAGATAAGACTTTCATCCAAGGTTATCCGAACACTTGCAATCAAATGGCATTTTGTGCTAACATTAATCCCGGTGTCCTGGACACATTCCAGTTCAAGTAACAACGTTCTGCCAACCTAAATTCCTCCCGAGGTTTCAGTAGGATGCGATTTTATTCTTCCTTTTTGTCTTCCATTTCTGGGTAGTTAATTCTGGACAGTACAAAAGTCTGACCATGTTCTAACCCAGCACTGGCAGCACCTCACTCATAAGGAAAGTGGACCTTGAAGTGAGAAGGACCAAAATACTTCATGAAAACAGATTTTTAATAATAAATGGCTTTGAAAACACATTTATGCTTTTCTTTGAATTCTGGTATCAATTGAAAATGCAGAGCTGGAATAATACTGAGATCCCTGATAAAGTTTATTGGCAATCCCAGCAATCAGAAGAGAGAAGTGCATTTTAAGTTGCAATCAATACCCTTATGACACAAATAAAAGGGAGATGTTATATAAGGAGTTTTTTCCACTGGAGAAGAGCCCTGACAGCCAGTTATTGCATTGAGGAAAGGAAGTCATCCAGATGGACTCTCCGTCACACTAATGAAGCCATCTCATAACTGTAACAGAGACCTCGTGTATCTGCTGTGACACTTAGCAAATCCGGGCATGAATAAATAACCAAAGTCCAATTGAATTAACCTCCAGCTGATCAGCACTACTAAACAAATTATCCTAAACTCTGAACAAGATTAGAAGGACTGGCACAGGCCAGAATCGTGTGGCAGGAGTGTTAATTCAGTTTAACAAGTTTAAACCTAATCCCCCAGTGTTCTCTGATCTCAGGGTTTCAGGGCAAACTGGTTCCAAAATGCTCTTGGAAGGGTTAGAAAAGGAGGCTGACATGAAGTTGAGAGTGAAAACATGAGCTCAGCCTAGAGCTGCCTAAAGAAACAAAAGAATTCCAAGTGCAGAGCAGAAAAGGAGTTAGGCAGAGCATTTCTTGCAGAGAAAGAAGAGAGTAGGAAAATGACATTGATTTCCTTATGGAATATTCCAACCTCATTTCCAGGATGAAACTTAAAAAGTTAATAGCACATCTACTTTTCTTGATTATCATGTTTCTTGTTCAGAAACAGGAGATAAGCACCTATGAAATATGGGACAATACTTCATTTTAATGCCATTTTCCCCAGTATATAATTGCATTTTTCTCCTAAGAGTACATTTGTACTGTCCATCAAAAGCACAATTCCATCATCACAAACTTCAGTTCATTACTTAGAATGGCACTAACAAACAATTTCAATACTTGTTTCTTTTTATGGTGATTCATAGAAGAACTTAATGTGGTCAGTTAAAATTAACTTCAACTTTACAGACTCTACATGTTGCAGGTTCTGATATGCTAAGTCTGCTTCCAAGAGAAAATATTTATTCCCTTCCTCTGTAGACACAGGAGGGGCTGCAGTAAACTCTACAGGTTTTCTGAAATGGAGATAACCAGGATTTGAAACTCTTCTAAATACAAATTCCTGCAGTATATTCATGTGCCTCAGAATATCTTTCAAATCACCATATTCCTCATAAATGTATTCCCAATACATAAATGCATTTCCTGTCTTAGGAAAGTCCTTCAATCCAGTTCCCACTTGCCTAAAATCTCACACTTTTTCCGTGACTCAGGTTAGCATAGGCAGATGAAGACAGAAACCTGAGAGTCTCTGAAGGGCACCTGTCTGTGTTCTCCTGCCTTGTCACGGAGCATCTTTATGCAGTTCTGACTTTGATTATTCATTGTGATCCACGGCGTAACGAAAGCTTTATGTGCTAAACTTCAGCACCAGAGAGGACGTTAATTTTGACTAGCTGGCAAACAAATGTAATGTACTACAAAAGAGGAAGAATTCAGACTTGAGGCATTTCCACCATCTCCACCTTCAACACCTATAAAGAACTTAAAAATCAGGTGGGGCTAATGTCCACCTAATATCTAAGAGCAATTCCCAGGAATTGTTTTGGTATTGTTTCTTTGTGTCGCCCATTTTGTTGGGAAATGCTTCCACATATTTAAGTTTTGCAAAATGAATTCCTGAGTAACTTTTGTTACACAACCCTCAGAATGGAATCATGACCTGCCTACTGCGTACTTTGCTGTTATTTATGCAGAGGATAAATGCAAGGTAAATATTTATTCTCATTTCCCACTGTGTGCGCTGACTGATACCTCCCAAAGTTAACAGCAGCATTATGAACTGCAAATGATGACACATTGTCAAAGTTGAAACCATTTGGTTAGATACCTCTTACATTTTTAAATATTCCCAGTGCAATTTCATGACTGTCTTGAACATAATGAGGTAATGGATTTTTCCTCTTTCAACTGTGTAACAATGAACAACTATTAGAACCACTTTATTATTTCCAGAGTTTGAGGGATCAGTGGCCACAGAGAAAATATGCCCTTTTCAACTAAGTTTTTAATTGTTTTCTCACTTGAAAGAGGAGCTAATTTATTACTGGCAGTGCACAAGGCATTTGTCTCATCAAGATATATCATTTTAACTATGGATGAATTCTGGACAACAACACTATTTAATTTGCTGTCACAATTAAGTGATTTATAGAACTGACTATACTATTAGTATCATACTAATGCACTGATGTCCTCTTGCTGCTTCTGCAAGAGCCATGGGGTTATTTTCAGTGCTTTTGCACTTCTCAGGAACCCAGTGGTGTGAGTTTTGTTCTTAGAAGCTATGCCACACTTATTTTAACTATCCACACCATTTGCATGTTGTCTTTCATCTGACAGACCACCATGAGCAACTGAAGAACTCCCACATAACCTGTAGTGAGCTTTATGGCAATTACTGCTGTCTTTACTGCTCCATGGAAAGAATTCCTTCAGCCACTGCAGCAATACAAAGCTTCAGCTGCTCTCAGGGTAGATCTGCTGATGGATGAGACCATCCACGGGCGCTGTCATGGGCATGATCTATGTAGGGCTGTTATTTGACAAATGAAAATTATGTAAACAGTACTCCAACTCAATCTTGCCTCATGATGACTCTGCCTGTTCCATACCCCCTGCCTACAGCCCCCAGTACAGCCAGCTGTTATCTCATGATAAATACTGGGGATAAAATTATCATCAGACAGCACCAGGTTGACTGCATGATGTAATCCTGACTCTTTTAGGTAGCTGGAGCTCTTTTTAGCTCTCTTAGGTAGTCTGGAATGATTCTGGAGATGTATTTCACATCCTTCAAGAATGTCATTTTCATTTTAGTGGTTGTTGAAATAATTTCTGGATATTTTTTGCAAAGAAATGTAGGATGTGCTGATTTAAAGGCACTGAATATGTGAAAACTGCTGCTGGTTGAGATCAAGCACACAAGAAACTGTTTTCAGCAATGTCCTTCTGCAGGTGTGACTTGCTTCACTTCTGCCAGGCTCTGCAATCTCAGCAGTAGCCCCTTATGAGGCACCAAGGTTGTTCCTTTCTCCTCCCAGCCCCATGGATCTGTAATTCTCCTTCCCTAGCCTGCACAGCAGCTCAGAAAACACCGATGACACAGCACAACAAAGTCCTACAAGGGCTGGAGTACTCCTCTATTTATAGGTTGCTAAATCCTACTGAAAAAAAAAAGCTTCCACAGAGCTCCAAATTGCTACCTAGATGTTTCCAGGCCCAGCCAGAGCATGCTGGCTTACTGCCATGGTTTTAAATCCTACTCTGTACACTGAGCTTTTGCAGGAAAATATGCTAGGGCTCATGTGTGGGCAGCTACTATTGACACAAACATTAATGAGCATTCCCATATTGTTTCCTTACTAAGCTTTGAGTGTAAGAAGCCAAAACAATAGCATGACCTGACAGTCTGAGGCATGAACAGACATCCAGCATTTCTATTTTGGATGTGCAGCTGAGTGCAGCTCACACAGAAAGGGAACAATTTGAGTTTAAGTGTTATGTTTGGTTTTTTCTTAAAGACTGTGGTTTTGCTGGCTGAATTCTACACTGGGAAAAAAAAAAAAACCCCGGTTTAATCAACAACAAAATAGCTTGGAGTGGTACTGAAATGCCTAATGGATTGGCTGAGCTTTCCTCTTTCTCACACAATGAATGAAATAAGAGATGTCCCATACAGTATGAGCCATGTGGACAACTTCAGGCCAAAGCAAACCTTTTAGACTTGTCTCTCAGAATAAGAAATGATGTTCTCATTATCCTAGGGAGCACAGAAAAGGAACCAATGCACAAAAGAGCCACAATCCCATCACCTTCCTTCAAAATACAAGCACATAAACTGAGAGCCTCAGAGCTTTAACTCTGAGAATGCTGTTCAAGTATCCCCTAGTCCTGGACACATCTGAACTTCTCAGCTGCTCACAGTTTAGCCTCAGGTTTCCCTGCACACCTGATGTCCTGTTTCTGTGCAGAAGCACCTGGGCTGTGGTCATGTTTGGCAGGCTCATACCTGTGTCAGGATGAGACAAAAAAAGAGGAGATAAACCAGCCAACCCAAGCCACAGCAGGAGTGACTCCTGACTGTGGAGAGCCAGGTTCAAAGCTGTGTCTCCACTTTGCACCAGGCAGTGACAAAGCCTCTCTCCACCAACTGCAGAGACAGACAGACAGGGAGACATGACTACTGGTCTCTGAGAACAGCCCCAGGTGTGTTCCTCCCTCCACCTCCCCCAGGGCCTCAATTCAAAGGTATTTTCTGAACACTGCCTCTGCCAGACTCTATTTAAATGCATTGGGGCCAGCTGAAAGCAGCAGCAGGTGGATTCCTGTCATCCCTCCTACTCCTTTGACACCACAGCCCCATGGAGAGAGAACTCACACAACCCCACATCACCCAGCCCCCAAACTTGCTGTAATAAGGGGAAGAGGAACACTCTGACACTGTCTGGCCAGAGGAATGTACTCACAGGCAGCTCTGCTTCACCTCCCTGATTTATAACAAGGGTCAGAATAATTCCCAAGCAGCTCCTGCATCAGGGAGCAAACTAATTCCTTTCCTCTCCCCTTGGCTGTGCAGCCCAGAGCCCAAGCTGCACCTGAGGTTCCAGCTCATGGTCTATATTCTGCATCATAAAAGATACAAGAGAGAAATCTAAACTAGAGAAGTAATAACCTGTAAACTAATAAACCAGCCCAGCACTTTGATAGCGAGGTGCTCCCCAGAGCAGGGATTATTAATGGATGTCCTGAAACACTGTGTGTGTAGTTTTCAGGAGAAGAGGGAAACATTTCTGATGCTCTGTGGATCTTAGGCATTTGTTCTTATAAAATCAGCTCAGATAAATGCAAAGACTATTATAAAAGCAGCTTCTTTCAGTCTACACACACACAGAGGCACTTAAGCAGTTTAACACACAAAGAGTAGTATGAAACTGCTCAAATAAATAATAATAAAGGTACAAAGCTGCAACATTAGGAGTAGTTTTTCTTGTCGAAACATGGGGCTGCGCAGTCATTGATTTTCCCTGGTAATTGAGATAGTGACATGCACGACTTATGTTCCTTCAGCAGCAAGTGCATGGGAATGGAAGAAGGGATCCTGAAATCCTGCAGAATCTCCAGCTGAGGATTTGATAGCTCTGAACTGCTGTCTGCCTCGATTCTTCATTTCCCCTGAACCGTAAAAGGGGGTATACTAAAAATCCATTATGGCAAAAGACAGGTTATGGAGCTAAATGTAATAATGTTTGCAATGTGATTAGAGATCTTTGGAGGGAAAGTGCTATAGAAATCAGGAGTGGAAGTACAGATACAGGTCCTTCTCAGGCAGAAAATGCTGGGAAGCAGATGGTAGGCAGACAAACCCCTCAGGAAAGGTCCTGTTACCTGCCACGGTGTGCATTCCCAGCTCTCCATCCCCTGATCAGTCACACACACAATAAGAGCCTTCTCCTTAGTTCATTATTTTTTCATGCATTTACTTCCAGCGATGAAGCTTCAGAGCTCATCTGCTGAAGTTTGCTATATCCCACCTCAGCTACATGCCAAAGTGAGACATCCAATTGACTGAAACTGTTAAAGACAACTTTTTTTTTTTCCCAAACTGATGCAAAACGGCAAAGAATGGTGTTTCCGTGTAAAACTGAACTACTCTTTGTCCTCCTGTCATGTAAAAAATAAGTCTGGCAAGGATGGCAGGAAGAATCCGGTGCTTTGTGCTTCCTGAAGTAAAGTTACTCTCTGGAGAAGGCAGAGCTGGAATAAACTTCTTTATGAGTCAGGAGGTTTTACTGACAATAGCTGCTATTATCTCCGTGGAACAGGCAAAGCCTCGAGTGATTGTGGTAAGCAAGAAAGAGGAATGTTGTTTATTCACAGTGCTGGAAAACAGACTATTTGCCAGACTGCAAAAAGAGTACCGAAAAGGTATTGAGCATCCGTGTTTGAATTAGCCACAAAAATAACCTGCTGGATTCAAAGCTTTTCCGTGGACCTCTGCTGCTCTCTAACGGTGCCTTAAAGAATTCTCAGCACCAAGTTTATGTGCAATCGAGTTTTGGTAAAATTTTTAATGTAAAACAAAAGAAATATTAATTATGTCCTTAAGAGATGTTACCTGAACAGATAACCCACAGGTCAGGTAGCTCTTGCTGCAGCCTGGATATGTGGTGTGTGGTGGGAATGTCAGTAAAGGAGAGCTAACAATACAGGAATGAAGGTTTTTAGCCTATTTTAGAGGTAGTAACTGCAGAAGTCTGAAAGGTTGCAAATCCCTGAGAAATCCCAATTTTCAGAGCTTTGTATCAATTAGAACACAAAAATATTATTCATGAGTACTAGTATTTCAAAGAAAAGAAACAGCACTGGATTAATTGGGCATAATTAACAGAAACTAATGTTTGCACTTATTGCTCCTGGGACAGACATGTTTGGTTTTGCTCTCTTCACAAAGATATCCTTATTTTATCCCACATTACAGCTCCATCCATGCCACTCCCATGGCACAAACCCAGCCTTATTTTCATAGAATCACAGGATGGGTTGAGTTGGAAGGATCTTAAAGCTCATCCTATTCCACCCCCTGCCTGGCCTTGAACACTTCCAGGGTTGGGGCAGCCACAGCTTCTCTGGGCAACCTGTGCCAGTGCCTCATCACCCTCACAGGAAAGAATTTCTTCCTAATCTAAATCACTCCTCTTTTAGTTTAAAAATCATTCCTCCTTGTCCTATCAGTATCTGCCCATGTACAAAGTCGCTCTCCCTCTTTTCCATAACATTCCTTTATACACACCACTGTATTGAGATGGGAAAACACACTCGGAGGCTTAGATCAACAACACCCAGTGTTTGGGAGCAGTCCCATCCCATGAGGAAACGGAGGGGAAAAGAAAAATAGATCAATATTCGCAGCCCTCTCCAGCCACTTCCCACCACGATGTGAGCAGGGGTGAAACGGGGAGAAACCGGTTAGGAAAGCCGAGTCGGGGGAAGGGACTCATCCCCGGGGAAAGGGGCTCATCCTCGGGAGAACAGGCTCATCCCCACGGAAAGAGGCTCATCCTCAGGAGAAGGAGCTCATTCTTGGGGGAAGGAGCTCATCCTCGGGGGAAGGGGCTCATCCTCGGGGGTAGGATATCCCCGAGGGACGGGGCTCAGCCCCGGGGGAAGGGGCTCAGCCCCACGGGAAAAGGCTCATCCTCGGGGGAATGATCTCATCCCCGAGAGAAGGGGCTCAGCCCCGGGGGAAGGAGCTCAGCCCCGGGGGAAGGGGCTCAGCCCCACGGGAAAAGGCTCATCCTCGGGGGAATGATCTCATCCCCGAGAGAAGGGGCTCAGCCCCGGGGGAAGGAGCTCAGCCCCGGGGGAAGGGGCTCAGCCCCACGGGAAAAGGCTCATCCTCGGGGGAATGATCTCATCCCCGAGAGAAGGGGCTCAGCCCCGGGGGAAAGAGCTCAGCCCCGGGGGAAGAGGCTCCAAACCCCGAGAGAAGGAGCTCAGCCCCGGGGGAAGGAGCTCATCCCCACGGGAAAAGGCTCATCCTCGGGGGAAAGAGCTCATCCCCGAGGGAAGGAGCTCATCCCCACGCGAGGAGGCTCCTCGCCGGGCGGAGCAGCTCTCCGGGCCGCGCGGTGGA
>NW_008680021.1:0-588 GCF_000695815.1 Acanthisitta chloris | reverse complement strand
GGTTTTGACCAGATTGTGTTAAGAGAAAACTATTATAAACATCCATTGTATTTGACTCACTGGTTACAATGTGGGCCTTTTGTTCTTGAGTTTCCGGTATTTGATTCCAATTCTATCAATAATATCGGGTTTTCGATCCATAGTCCCTGCAATATATTTCGTAGGATTCATGTGTAAGATGGCAGAGTCACTGATCATAACACCAATCTGGTGTATGTATAAAGTGTTATGGGTACCTCGGTACCTCGGGAGCCATGTAGCGGGAATGATTAACAATCACACATTTGGTTTTAATTATTCTAAGCACAACCAAATGGGGACAAATTTTTCTCCATCTTTGGTCCCTCCCTCTTTCCTTCCCTCTCCTTCAATCCGGTTACAGTGTGTGAGAATTTGAATTTTATTAAACCTGAGTATCCTTTGACCGCATTTGAAACCAAACTGGTTTTATTCCTGGGAGTCAGCATGGTATTGCACATGGTACAGATTGTGTTTATGGTCAGAACACTAATTAAAAGAGAACCCACAGTGTCAGTTGCCCCTGTGTAAAAAAGGAAAGAAAAAACACGAAAGTCAACCACTATAAAA